>NC_134483.1:238080741-238380741 GCF_040206685.1 Ascaphus truei
TGGGTCACCTTTACCTCAAGGTGATGGACGAATGGCCTTGCTCCGTGGCGGTGAGGTGACAAAGAGTAATGGAGATCCTCCGAACTCCAGCATCCACCATGATCAGTATGCAATGCCATCAAGATGCCGACATCTCGGATCACCGGATCGTGAAACTGCTAGTGCGAATCTATGGCAGGGATGAAGATAAGGGTGAGCTGTTGACCAAATATTATGGTCTCCGACAAAAGGACGGAGAAGACGTGTCAACCTTCCTTCAACAGATCCAATTTGTTCTCTGGAAGCTACGAAGTCATAATATAATCCCCGCCTCCATGGTGGACGAGTACCGGCACACAATTCCTTAGAGGGGAAATCCCCACTCATCACATAGTGATCATGATCAGGTGCTCTCTTCTATAAGGACTTCCCCCAACCTTCGAAGAACTCTTGGGGTTAATAAAGGGCCACGAGGCATATACACGTCTGCATACTTCCACAAAGATCAAAGAGCCCCTCAAGGGTGAACCCAAGGGAGCATCCGTTCCGAAGTTTAAGGAACCATGTAGCATGGAGGAGGACTCTCAATCCAAGTCACCTGGTGTCAAGTCCAAACCGTCAGGTAAAGTATCTCCTACCTATAAGACCCAAGACCACCCCTGGTGGCCTCCTCTGCTACAGTTGTGGTCGGAAAGGCCACTTCTCCAATGAATGCCCCTAGAAAGAAAAGTAAACTCCAGCTATGAATTTCCTCCCTAATGTAATGGTCTACAGGGTTCACACCACCGAAACCCCTGCCCCATCAGACGAAACCACTCCCCTGCCTTCCAGCGACCCTCCTGAGCAAAGCCCCAAGGATGGAACCCCACCATTGGACGCTTACCGTTGGATAGGACCAGCCACTATCATACATGTCACTGGATCCCAAGTGACCATCATGTACAGAGGTTTCTATAACCAACATCTTAAACACTGTCCCTTGCAGTCAGCTGAGCATATGAAAGTGAGGGGCTAAGTAATGAAGATTAACCCATTGATGGTATAGTGAAGGTTCGGCTGGAGATACTTCAGTTGAACACAGGCAAATCGCACCCTATGGATGTAGAGGCACTAGTATGTCCCGAACTCCGAGAGCAGCCAAAGTACCCGATTATCCTGGAGACTAACACAGAGATAGTGCAGGCATTAATCAGGGCCTACCTGCAAGAAGCCAAAGAACTGCCTCTGGATAGTCTAAACCTCAACCCCATCATGTTGGAAGAGTGTTGTAAGATATCTGTCCTAAACCATCATGGAGATCTCTTCAACCGGCGAGCAGGGCTAACGGAGATTCCACTAGAGAGAGTGAAGCGCATGGCCGCATGGTGCTGCTACCCTGACCGAGAGGAGGCCAATCACCTATTCTCTCTGGAAAGCCTGCCAGAAGAAGATGCCCAGCGAGGCTACAAGCTGATACCAGAGATACGGGAGTAGACTTCCAAGATTCCTAATCGAATTAACATTTGTCCAAAATATCTCTCCGTACCCCATGACCTTCGATCAAGGATGGAGATTGGGCCGCATATACCCCGTCACCCCAGTGGAGACAATGCCGCAGGTGAATGCCGCTGTGGTGTCCGAACAGCCAGTCAAGCTGACCTTCAACTTCGGAGACTCAACCCTACCAGCCGAATAGAAAAAACGGCTAATGGCCTTATTGAAAGAATGCCCGGCTGTATTCTCCATGAGTGAGATGGGCATGGGCTGCAGCTGCAATGCCCATCACACCATCAGGCTGAGTGACACTACGCCTTTCCGAGAATGTTCTCATCGCATCGCCCCTCGTGATGTGGACGATGTAAGGGATACCTTGCAAGAGATGGAGATGGCAGGGATTGTGACCAAATCACGGAGTCCCTATTCCTCGGCCATCATGGTGATGAGGAAGAAGAATGGATCGGTAAGATTGTGTGTCGACTACCAGGCACTGAACAACCATACCATACCAAATCAGTACATTCTTCCCCGCATCAAAGAGATTCTTAATGCAATAACTGGGAGCCAGTGGTTCAGTGTCCTGGACTTTGGATTTGGGTACTACCAGGTACCGATGAGTGAAGAAGACAAGGAGAAGACTGCCTTTGTCTGTTCCCTGGTCTTCTACAAATTTATGCGCGTGCCCCAAGGCCTCTACTGGGCTCCAGCAACATTACAACAGCTAATGGAGAAAACCATTGGTGACATGAATCCTCGGGAATGCATGGTCTACCTGGACGATATTATTGTATTCGGTAAAACCTTGGAAGAACATGAAGAACTGCTGCTTAAAGTGCTGGACCGTCTGAGGCGAGAAGGCCTGAAACTGTCACTCGGTGACCTACGTGGAACACATTGTGTCTGCCGATGTAATCGCCACAGATCCGGTCAAAGTAGAAGCTATGGTGAATTGGCCACGACCTGAGAACGTCATGTAGCTATGCTCTTTCCTCGGCTTCTATGGCTGCTATCGTCGCTTTGTGGAGGATATTCCTGTAAGGCCAAGCCTTGAAACAACCTCCTAAAAATATACCCCGAGGACACAGGTGTGACGAAGATGGAGGTGATCAGGCCTGAATAAAGGTGTTATACCTGACTGGTCATCCTCCCCTCGCATTGGGAATTAAGGGGTTAAATTGTTTGCCATGCAGTACTGTGTTTGCCATGGCCCAGCCATTTTTACCCCCCATTTGCAGGCCATTCCCTGCCTGCTGTGTTAAAAGATAAAATGCATTGCCTGTTATACCCTTTCACAGACACAAGATGGCGTAGGAGCGCCCAACCCTTGCACTGAATGAAGAAGTGTGGCAAAAATTTTAAGGGCCCTCGGTGAGATGGGTATCTATTACTTTCGGTTAGAATCTCAACTGGTTTACCGTTAAAATGTATCCGGCCCGGATGCGCATGCGCGGCTGGCTGGTGATGGACGCTTAGTCACTCGGCTCCACCAACCGCCGGCATAATAAAGACAATATATAAGTCTAAAACCGACATCGGTACAAAGCAAAAGAGCAATATCGGCACATTAACACACCCCGGTTCGGCAGATCAGCACTAGAACCAGATGGCGGCAACGAGGCAGAAAGCCCGACGCAAGTCGGATGTCAGGGCCTACTTCTCAGGACAAGGCAAGGCGGGGGCCGCGGAGCTGTCGGCGGTGTCGGATTCCGATTCCGCCCAGGATACCGAGGGAGCAAGAGCGGCGACAGAACAATCCAGAATCATTAAAAAGGAAATTTCCAGGCTCCTGGTGGATCTGAAATCTTTTTTCAGGGGGGAGGTGGAGGGGCTCCGGCATGATCTAATGCAGATTGGGTCCAGAACCAACGACCTGGAGGAGCGCATGGAAGCCAGCGCGAACACACAGCAGGAAACAAACTCCCGTAACAGGCCCTAGAACAACGGGTGATGGAGTTGAGGCCCGCCAGGAAGACGGTGAAAATAGGGATTGGAGGAACAATTTGCGAGTCAGGGGGATCCCGGAGGAGATCTTAGACCCGGAGGCACTGCTGACACGCTGGATGGCCTCCATCCTGCCGGATAAGCCAGAAGCTGACTTTCAGATGGACAGGTGCCACAGAGCCCTGCGCTCTAGGCCACTGGCCTCAAATCCCCCTAGGGACGTGATCCTCCGCCTCCACTATTTCTCCATAAAGGAGGAGGTGGGAAGGATAGCCCGGGCAACCTCCCATATCACCTTTGAGGGGATCACCCTCACGGTATTCCAGGACCTGTCTCCCCTCACTCTGGCCCGACGGAGAGCCGTAGGCCACGTTACACGGGCTCTCAGAGACAATGAAATGAGGTACCGCTGGGCTTTCCCCTTTGCCCTGGTGGCCACAAAGAATGGAAGACCCCATGTCCTCAAATATCCTTCGGAAGGGGCAGCCTTCCTGAAAAGGCTCGGGGTGCAGGGAAATATGGCTAACACCCCAGAGGGGGCCCAACAAGGTCCTATTGCGGACTCCCCGTCAAGACGACAGGGTTCCTCTCCCCCGAAGGAGAGGAGTCTAAGTAAAAAAGATGGGAGCGGGAAAAGCCCATAAAACACAGAGGGGATTAAAGCCAGAACACTTACTGTTACGCTTGTTGCGTTTTTACCTATCAGTTTACACCCTTTATGTTAGCCAAGATGCTACCCTAGAGAAGACTTCTACAGGAGAGGGGAGACCACCTCCAGTAGGCCTCAAATGGCAGCCGCCAATCTCAGTGGACTTACACAGATCGGGAGGACCCAAGATGGCTTTCCCTTACCTCATGGAGCGGGAAGATGGAGAAGAAGCGCGAAATCGTCCATGGCGGCGCAACTCTTGGCGGGACGGAATGCTCTGGCGGTGGGACCCGCCCAGGGAGCTGCCCCTGGACCAGCCCTCTCTCCTCGGCAGCCCGCCTTCGAAGGAGAAGGACCCGCCCAGACAGATGACGTCAGTGCGGTGGATCTTGCGAGAGCGCTGGAAAGGAAGGCTAGGGAGTCGCGGTGACGTCAGGAGGACGGCGCCGACCCGGATATGCTGCGGGGCTCCTCGGTGGAGGCACGCGAGATCCGCCGCCGGGGAGAAGCCCCAACACAAGCAAAGACAAAGGGGACATAAGCGAGGGATGGGGGCAGGAGAGCGGAGGTCTCGAGGTCAGGAAGGGGTGTCCCGAGAGGGGAGGGAAAGTAAGAGGAGGGAGGTTGGATAGAGGGAGCAACAGAGGGGCGCTATGGGGCACAGAGGCTACTTTGTACAAAACAAAACAACAAACAAAAAAAAAAAACAAAAAAAAAAGGAATAAATCCCAGCGCTAACAGGCGTCTAGGGAAAAAGTTACCCCCGTTAGAGCCGTGAGGGAAGGAGTCGGTGGGGCGCAAGAGTTGGCACAAAAGGCTGCAGAGGGGGAGAGTAGAATCGGAAGAGGGCCAGATCTGAAGGGTTAAAACGGTTTAGAGTTTTGGGAAGTAGTATAGAGAACGTAGAGGGTGATAGAGTAGAATATAGAGGTTCACTATGGTCTACACAAGAATTGGGAGGGGGAAAATAAATAATAAAAATAATATATAAAAAAAAAAAAAAACCTGCCCTATCACGACAATAGTTCAGAGTTTAGAGGTTAGGTTTTAGTTCCGCATAACTGCCGGCGGGGGGGGGGGGGGGGGGGTGACCATCACTCTGCCTGCAGGTATGTGCATCCGCTTCAGGAGATGGGGTAAGACCCACCTTCCTGGAAAAGACCCGGCTGTCCGTGGCTGGTCTCAAGAGCCACGGAAGGGGACCAAGGGGGAGAGAGGTCCAGGAAGAACAGATCGCAGCCGGGCATTGAACCCGAGGTCTATTAGGACCAATACGGTTCCTGTTATTTGTTTATGTGATATTTATATGTTACTTTCCCTCATGTTTCTTCCCCCCCCCCACCCCAGCCCCAACAGGCGTTAGACGGATCCTGCTCGGAAAGTGCAAGCACTACGGTTCGCAAACCCATCAGGAGCACAGGGACCGGGGTAAGAATATTTACGCTTATACACTCTATCTGCTCACACAACTGATATACATATGGCGGTAACCTTTATGTCACAAAACGCCAAAGGGCTCAATAGTCCGCACAAGCGGAGGATCGCCTTCGCAGAGTTCAAAAGGAGAGGGGCTGAAGTGGTCTTTCTCCAGGAAACACACTTCAGTTCTAGACACAGCCCTAAATTTATGGACTCACACTTCCGTCAGTTTTTTCTAGCTTCAGTGGCGGAAAAAAAAGGAGGGGTAGCTATATTAATGCATAATAACACCCCATTCCAGGTAGAAAAGATCAAAAGGGACCCCGGGGGAAGGTATATTGTGCTGATCGGGCTCCTCAAACAGACCAGAATCACATTGGCATGCATATATGCGCCGAGTGAAGGACAGACAGATTTCTTTAACGTTTTCTTTCAAAAGCTGCAGCAGTGGGCCGAGGGTCATATTGTACTGGGAGGGGACTTTAACACGGTACTTAACCCTAAGGTCGATCGCACGACATCCCAACAATCTATAAGGAAAGTAAGTAATACAACTCTCCTGAGGGGACTAAGGCAAACTGGCCTAGTAGATATCTGGAGAGAGCAGCACCAAGGGGAACGCAGCTACTCCTTTTATTCCCATCCCCACGACAGTTACAGTAGGATTGACCACTTCTTTGTTTCGGGCAGAATGGTCCCACAAATATCCGACACAATCATACATGATATTACATGGTCGGACCATGCATCGATTGAGCTACGATGCACTCAAATTGGTTCTGTCAGGCCGGGAGCAAACTGGAAGCTAAACGAATCAATGATTAAAATCCCGGAAATACAAAAAAAAGTCAAAACCGAGCTATCAGCCTACTTCAGGATAAATAGTGGCAGTGTGGTTTCCCAATCTATGTTATGGGAGGCTCATAAAGCCACAATCCGGGGGGTCTTGATCAGTATCGCTGCAAGTAGAAAAAAGAAAAAGGAGGCCAAATTAACGCAGCTCTATAAAAGGTTACATGAGCTCTCTACACTACATAACCGGACAGGTAGAGAGGATACCCTTAAGGAGTTGAAGGATGTCAGGATTGAACTGAACCTTCTCCTTACCTCCAGGGCCGAGAAAGACATGAGTTGGACTCAGAGGAAATTTTATGAGAAAGCAAACAAACCGGACACTATGCTGGCTACCAGACTCCGAAACCGGAAACAAAATTATAATATTCAGTCTATCAATACAAGTGGGGGCCAGTGTTCCTCAAACCCTAAAGTGATAGTGGGGGAGTTCGCGAAATTTTACGCACAGCTATACAATGGGGAGAAGGTGGTTCACAATGCGAGGACAAGTAGTAAGCTACTGAAATTCCTGGCAGACGCGGCCTTGCCACAATTGACCAGATTGGAGCGAGAGGCACTACAGAGCGACTTTACGAGGGAGGAATTGGAGGCGGTAGTAAAAAACCTAAAAGCGTCAAAAGCCCCGGGCCCGGATGGGTTCTCCAATCTGTACTATAAAAAATTTATTGGAGTTCTGGCTCCTCACATGCTCCAGTTATTCAATGGAGTGCTAGCAGGGGAGCCCTTTCCGGGACAGATGCTCCAGGCGTCAATTTCAGTAATTCATAAAGAGGACAAAGATCCCACTAGCTGCCAGAGTTACAGGCCAATATCATTAATACAGGGAAAAGGGAGACCAAAAAGCGCACCAGCACAAACGGAGCAGGAAGAAACCAGAACAAAAAAATGATTAAAAGGGCACTTTAATGTGGCAAAAGACCCATCCAATGCATTTCGAACGTCGCAGCGTTCTTTTTCAAGGATAAAACACTATGGGGCCTATGCAGAGAGCAGCGAATTTTCGAAATTCGCCATTTTTTGGAGATAATCGCGCAGAAAACAGCAGAAAATGGAGATTTCCGAAAAACGCGCCAATTTTTCTTTTCTATTTGTAAAACTCGCCTCGCGGCTGGCGAGAACCGCAATCTCGCCAGTTTAAAAAATATCCGTATGCAGAGAGGCGCGAACGGCATCTAGCGGCTGTTCGCGCCAATAAAATGGCGCGATTGTCTCCGTTTTGCCTCGCCAAAAAAAACTGCCGCTCGCGGCCATTGCAAAGGGGAAAAAAAAGGCGCGAATTTGTTTTAACACATTTCTGAAGCGCGCATCTCGCCAATTTAAACTCGCCACACGCATCCATGTTAAACATAGCAGAATTCGCACTTTTCTGCATATGGAGATTAAAACTCTCCAAAAAAGCTACTTTTTAATAAATTCGCCAATTTTAAAATTCGCTGCTCTCTGCATAGGCCCCAATGTGATAACATCCATTATATACCCTCTTACCTGTGGGCCATTTCGCGCCAAAAATCAGAACCTGATGACGTCATAACAGAGCGACTCAGTGCCGATCTAAGGGCAAAAGGAAGTACCAAAGGCAGTGTGGCCATTTTGGATGTGGGCAAACATAGGAACACAATAACAAAGCTTTATTGACCATTCCAGCAGAACAAAATACATTGCTGCTAACTGGACAAGCATATTTAAACGAAATAAAGCTATATTAAACTAAACTAATGCTTAATAAAGGGTACTATTATATCAAGGAAAAACATGAACAAGGTGGATTAAAAAACTAGCTGTGTTGCAACTAAGTTATATACAAAAAAAAAAAGTTAAAAATAAAAACCTCTAGACATGATTAAAAAAATGTGCAAGAAAAGTAAATTTAAAGACATATTACACATACATACTGCATAACACAGATTGTGTACCTAAATCATAGGAACCAGGGAAATACAACCATTATAAAATATGAAGTATTATCCACAAGATACATCAAAGAACAATTTAAGCTTACATATTAGCATAATATTTGCATGATAAGGCATAGGTTCAAAGGTTATAATGACAAGAATATAATGTCCAATATAATTACAATTGTCTTATTTAATCTGTATTATCAACTAATTACACCATAATACGTCTATCACAAAAATGTTTACAAAAAATGTGTTAGTTGCCAGTCAATGTTCAAACCCATAGGGAAGCGCGTTTGGAGAGTGAAGATCCAATACGCCTCCCTACGGTCCAGAAGGTTGATATGATCACCTCCTCTAGATTTAGAAATAACTGATTCAATCCCCAAAAAGGAAAAATTATTAATTCCTCCCTGACCACATTCAGTGAAATGTTTTGAGACTGGATGATTAGTGTCTCTCAATTTTATGAGCCTTAAATGCTCTAACATCCTGACCTTAAGGGCTCTAGTCGTCCTCCCCACATACCTCTTGCCACAACCACATGTTATTAGATAAATCACAAATTGACTTTTACAATTTATAAAACTGTTAATCTTAAATTCCTTATTTGGTAATATATTCACACCATGTGGCGGTGGCAAGGCAAACTGGAAAAAACTTTTGGCAGGCTTCATGTGTTTATATGCACTACAAGAGCCACATTTGAAGGAACCCCTAGTGATAAAAGTTTTTTTGAGACCAGAAGATTTGAGTTCACTTGGTGAAACATGAGATCCAATTGTTCTCGCTCTACGATATACAAAAGTAGGACCAGAATCCACATATTTTTTAAGGACAGGGTCCATGGATAAGACATTCCAATGTTTTGAAATTATAGAGTTTACTTTTCCACTTTGTTTACTAAATTGTGAAATAAAAAGAGGACATTTGTTTTTTGATTCTGTCAGTCCATGTGAGTCCTGTTTAATACCAATTGTCTTAACATTGTTAACAAGGCGAGAATCTTCAATTGGATGTGTGGGCAACAATGATGCTCTCTCTGTATGTAATGCATTTTCAAATGCAATTGCTAAATGTGATTTGGGGTATCCCCTTTCCAAAAATCTCCTTGTAAGCTCCTCAGACTGAGAAAGGAAACCACTCATAGTGGAACAATTCCTTCTCAGTCTGAGGAACTGTCCCCTTGGTATGGCCTTTATGACATGGGATGGGTGGCAGCTGTCCGCCCTAAGAAAGGTGTTCCTGGCATTTTGCTTCCTATAAACATCCGTTTGGATTTTTTTGTCTATGTCTACAAATAATTGTAGATCCAGAAATTCAATGTGATGGAAATGAAAATGTAATGTAAATCTTAGATTATAAAGATTATTATTAAGATAAGATACAAAAGTGTGAAGTGTAGTGACATCCCCCCTCCAAATAATAATTAGGTCGTCCACAAATCTTTTATAAAAAACAATATTGTGACGAAATAAATTAGTGCTCGAATCAATAAAAAGTGCTTCCCACCATCCCATAAATAAGTTCGCAAAAGAAGGAGCAAAACTTGTACCCATAGCAGTGCCAATAAGTTGCAAATAAAACTTACCATTAAATGTGAAAAAGTTGTGCGTGAGTAAAAAGTGTATAGCGTCCAAAATAAAAGCCGATTGAAAGATTGATATTTCTGGTATCTCAATAAATTGGCGGACCGCTGCCAAACCATGGTCATGTTGTATAACAGAATACAGAGAGGTAACATCAAGTGTTACCCACAGGTAATCATTACCCCATTTAACATTTTTGATCTGATCAAGAAGATCACCAGAGTCCCGTATAAATGAGGGCAATTTCCTAACAAATGGCTGAAGAAAACCATTAACATATCTTGACAGACCATCTCCCAAAGATCCAATACTAGAGACAATGGGACGACCTGGAGGGTCGACCAATGTCTTGTGGATCTTTGGGAGATGGTGGAAGATAGGAATAATGGGATGAGATGGAATAATGAATTTAACCTCGTCCTTCGACAGAACTTCCATAATAACACCTGAGTCAACCAGTTCTACAAGGAACTCCAAGAATTGCGGTGTGGGGTCGGCGGATAGTACACGATAGGACCGGCCATCATCCAGTTGGCGAAATGCCTCCCTGATGTAACCGTCTCTGCCCTGCACCACCACCGCACCCCCCTTGTCCGCACTCTTAATGACCAATGCAGAATTATTTTTCAAAGATTTTAAAGCTAAACGCTCACTTTGATTCAAATTGTCATGATCTATATAGGATAGGGAAAATCCCTGAGCTAGAAGACGAAGGTCTCTTATAACCAGATTTTCAAACATAGTCAGAAATTGACCCTTGACATGAGTGGGGTAGAACACAGAACTCCTTTTTAGGCCTGAATTCCATTCAGAAAATGTAGGAATATTAACATCATCAACCGTCTGTTCGGATAAAAGATCATTCATATCTTGCAGGGTACAAAAATCATTAAATGTATGTAAAGCAATAGATACCGGAGGAACAGAGTCGGATGAGGGGACATCACTCTCGGTAGCGTGTGATGGCCCCCCATCTAAATCCTCATCTCCGGTCGACCTAGTAACATTTGGAATAAAATTGTCAAAAAACTTTTTCAAGGATAATTTCCGAACAAACTTATACACATCAATAGTGGTTTCGAACAAATTAAAGTTCATTGAAGGTGAAAATTTTAGGCCTTTATCCAGTAGTGACAACTCTGTAGGAGAGAGAGCAGTTCCTGAAATATTTATAACATTAGATATATCATTCAAAACTTCTTCCTTTTGGAGGCGGACCTGTAGCCCCCTCCTCCTCCCCCCCCCTCCTCCCTCTTCTGATTCTCTTGTGTCCTTTTGAAATAAAGGGAAAGATTTTGGTTGTTGCTGTTGCTGTCTCTGTTGATTAACATTTTGATAAGAAAAAGTATCCTGGGACCTAGGTGTTGACCCCAAAAGGTGCGTCCACCCCTCCCTCGCCCCCTGGATGGAGCTCCACGACCACGATGATCATCATTCTCAAATGTATTGACAAAAGATACAGAATGAGAGGTAGAGGCAGTTTCTGCATCTGAAACATCAGATTCGCCACTCTGATAATCCACATTCTTAGATTTTAAAATGGACTTATTGGGAGTAGATTTAAACTGAATGAATGATTTATCTTTGTTATTTGATCTTTCCTGAATAGAATTTATCCTCTGCCAATGGTAAACCTGGTTCTTTTCATAGTCATATCTGTCCCGATCATATTTAATTTGTTTTTTAGACATAATACCACATTCCACATTTTTTACCGTTTTGGAGAGAATAACATCAAATTCCTTAAAGCCCTTTAAACCTTTGAAACTGTATAGGTTTTTTTGCAGTTCTGTGATTTGAATATCAAGCTGATCTTTCTCCTTCATTTTCTGAAACACTATTAACTCCATCAAACGAAAAGAGCAGTCATTGAGGGCTGTCACCCATCTATTTTCAAAATCCACATCCGGAAAACCAAAGGAGAGGGCTTTTTTAACCCTTAGTCCTCTTGGGATCCTTTTACATTTAGCATAGTTCTCCAGGCTTATAATGTCCCACCATAAGCGGTTCTTATGAATCAATAAACTTTCCAATTTTTGAAAGTGGATTTTGAGATCAGAGATGTCAGTGGTATCCAAATCCACAATGTTATCAAACACACGTAAAGCTTGTTTTTTTCTCTGTGTATCATCACAAGTGTTGAAAAAATAAGTATCTGAAATATCTTCTAATTCATCCATATTATCCCCTGGTTCCTCCATACCAATATAATGGAACACAAAGGGGGTACTGAAGCCACAAAAAAGTAACTATAAAAGTGTATAAAAAGCAAAAATATAAAAATTAGGGATCTTCCTTTTAAATTCAAAGATTAAGCTCCAAAAAACCTATGCATGTGCGGCTCCAACTTGTATATATTGCAATATGGAAAATAGCTGAAGCGCTCAAATGCAGGTATATCTCAAAATGATAATAAGCCAGACCACTGTACCAGGGTACTAACAATTGATATAGTACCTATTGTGTCATATAATGGGTACTATCCTCCTGAAGACAGGTGGTGTGTGGTGCAACCCACTCACCATATGTCTCATTGGCAGGTTCCCCTGAAAAATATGCAAATACTCACATCCTGGTAGGGCAGGCAGGCAGGCTGTGCAGCTACTCAATGCAATACAGGGAAAAGGGAGACCAAAAAGCGCACCAGCACAAACGGAGCAGGAAGAAACCAGAACAAAAAAATGATTAAAAGGGCACTTTAATGTGGCAAAAGACCCATCCAATGCATTTCGAACGTCGCAGCGTTCTTTTTCAAGGATAAAACACAATGTGATAACATCCATTATATACCCTCTTACCTGTGGGCCATTTCGCGCCAAAAATCAGAACCTGATGACGTCATAACAGAGCGACTCAGTGCCGATCTAAGGGCAAAAGGAAGTACCAAAGGCAGTGTGGCCATTTTGGATGTGGGCAAACATAGGAACACAATAACAAAGCTTTATTGACCATTCCAGCAGAACAAAATACATTGCTGCTAACTGGACAAGCATATTTAAACGAAATAAAGCTATATTAAACTAAACTAATGCTTAATAAAGGGTACTATTGATATATATGGTATAATGATTGGGGGCAACCCCATATCGGTGGACCAACAGTGGGGTGGAGGTGGGCCCCTCTCCCGCGCCATTCCCCCCCTCGCGGCCACCCCCCCACCCCTCCTCGTCTAATCAGCGGATCCCCCCCCCCCGCCTTCCCGCCCCGCTTTCCTCTCCCCCCCTCGCCATTCTTCCGGCTGCCTCCCTCCCCCCCCAACCTCTCTGTCTCTCCCTCCTCCTTCCATTATTCTCTCCTTCCCCCTCCTCTCCTCTCCTTCCCCCTCCTCTCCTTCCCCCTCCTCTCCTTCCTCCTCCTCTCCTTCCTCCTCCTCTCCTTCATCCTCCCCCCCGGACACCCCCCCGCCTCCCCCCCCCTGCTCTCCCCCCCCCGCCGCCCCTCCTGCCCCCAACCCCCCAGGTTGCACTCACGTTAAGCAGAGGGAGATGAGCAATACGCCCTGCGCTGGAAGGATCAGTTAAAGAAGAGAAGGAGGTGTCACCATAGGGGGGTTCTTGTCGTGGCCAGATTGACACAGATATAGTTTAAAGGGATGTTGACATTACAGGCTGAAGGGAGTTGGGTTATAATTGGATCCATGTTGGACCCAGGTTTGTTCGTTTAACCTTAATGACTTATGCTTCACCAGAGGACTAATGATTAATGCAATTTGTCAGCTGCAGGGTCAGAAATTGGACACGGCAGTCAGCTGGCGGGGTATCGGGGTGCTCGGGGGCACCCTCGGGGGGGCCCCATATCGGTGGACCGCGCCTTGACCGTGACACAGGCCCCCACTCCGCATGGGATCCATGGACGGGGCGAGCGAGGGTACGTAAGCCCCCAACGCTGAATCCCACAGAGGCATCAACATCGGGAGTGGGGAGACACCGGTCCGGGGTGGCCCCCGAGCGCTGGGATGCGACCGTGGAGCCGAAGCTGAATTAAGCTAAGTCTACAGTTACAGTTATTTTCTTTTGAAGTTGCAATAAAGATTGTTATGTTATGCCGCAACACACACACAAAGTTCTATGTCGGTGCGAGACACCTTTGGTCTTCGCCGGCGCCTCACAAGGTATCTCATGGAGGTAGTCCATGGGAGCCAACATGCCCTACAGAGGACACGCCCACAACGACTGACACTCCCGATTGATGGGTGCCAGTTGGCGGTCCGACAAACAGGGCACAAGAGTCGACTCTGGATCAGCCCAGACAAAGCTCTTCCCTTTTTCTTTTTATCTACTCAGTTTTTCCCCCTCCCCTCCCCCTCCTCCTCCCCCCCTCTCCCTTCCTGGGGGCTACGGGCCTCCCATCAGAGCAGGGCAAGGCCAACCCAGTGGCATGTACCTATCTCAGGTCACACTCACGACACTAGGAGGCCCAGATCTGGACCACCTCAGAACCATAACATCTCTAAGCAGATCCCAGACATTAACCTAACTATATGGCGCTGAATTTTATATCTATAAACGTCAAGGGATTTAACAACCCTAGGAAAAGAAAGGTCGCCTTTACGGACCTTAAGGCAAAACAGGCCGACATCCTCCTAATACAGGAAACTAATTTTAGCCGTAACAGTGTCCCCAAATTCCTGGATAGACAATTCTCACAATTCTACTTAGCGTCCGCTACAGAAAAAAAAAGAGGGGTCGGAGTTCTCTTCCACAATAGGGTTCCATTCACTCTTGACACGATTAGGAGGGACAGTGAAGGCAGATACTTAATAGTTGTGGGATCAGTACAAGAACAGCCACTGACAATAGCATCGGTGTATGCCCCGGGTGTACAAGGCCACGAATTTCTTAAGGAGTTTTTCCAGAAACTCACGCAGGTAGCCAAAGGCCAGATAATACTATCGGGAGACTTCAACCTTACCCTGAACCCGAAGCTAGACAGATCGGGAATCGCTAGAAACTGTCGTAAGAAAGTGATCGACACCCTAAAAGCAGGTCTCAAAAAAACCCAGTTAGTAGATATCTGGAGAGAACTCCACCCCACGGAAAAAACTATACTTTTTACTCCCACCCCCACGACGTTTACAGCAGAATCGACTACTTCTTCATTTCTAGTAGACTGGTCCCCTTGGTCGCTCAGGCTTCAATCCATGATATTTCATGGTCAGACCATGCGCCTATAGAGCTGAGGTGCAACCAAATTCGCCCTGATAGACCCGGTGCAAATTGGAAGTTAAATGAGTCTCTCCTCAAGATCCCAGATATATGCGACTCAGTCGGAGAGGAGATAGATCAATTCTTCACGACTAATTGTGGTTCGGTGAGCAGCGACCTCACCCTCTGGGAGGCCAATAAGGCAACCATAAGGGGCACATTAATTGGCATTGCAGCCCATAGAAAGAGAGAGCGTAATAAGAAGATAGCAGTCCTCCAATCCAAATTAAATTCCCTCACATCAAGACACAAACTGACACAAGACCCAGGGGTCCTATTGGAGTTAAAGAACACCAAAATTGAACTAAACCTACTATTGGTCTCCCAGGCTGATAAGTCTATGAGTTGGTCACGGAGGAAATTTTACGAAAAAGCGAACAGGCCGGATACCATGCTAGCGTGCAAACTAAACACTAGACAGCCTGATTATAACATACAGGCGGTACGTCTGAAAGACGGCTCCTCCACATCCAACCCAAAAAGCATAGTCGAGGAATTTAAAGCATTCTACGAAAATTTATATAATGGAGAAAAAGTGGCACATAATCACAAAACGGCAAGGGCCATGGAAGATTTTCTAGCACGGTCCAACCTAACAGGGCTGAGCGCGCAGGACAGGGAGGGGTTGGAGGCTGATTTCACATTGGAAGAACTTACCCAGGTCATCACCGACCTCAAACCCTCAAAGGCCCCGGGGCCAGATGGGTTTTCGGGGCAGTATTATAAGGTGTTCGCAGAGAATCTAGCCCCATGGCTGCTCCGAATGTATAATGCTGTTTTAACAGGAGCCCCGTTCCCGGAGCAGATGCTTCAGGCGTCAATCTCAGTTATTTATAAACCTGGAAAAGATCCGCAGGACTGTAAAAGTTATAGACCAATTTCCCTAATTAATACAGATGTTAAAATATTTGCCAAACTACTGGCCAATAGATTATGTCTCATCCTGCCCAGACTCATACATCCAGATCAAGTCGGCTTTATAATGGGTAGACAAGCTGCGGACAACACCCGACGAATCATTGATCTGCTAGAAATAGCCACTAATCAGAAATTAAACATTATGATGTTGAGTCTGGATGCCGAAAAATCGTTCGACAGGATAGACTGGCCATACTTAAAACAGACGCTTTGGGCATTCGGCTTTGGGGAAAGGGTGAGTGGGGCGATAATGTCGCTATACTCGGGCCCCGCAGCCAAGGTCATACATCAGGGTTTCCCCTCTAATCTATTTCAAATTAAAAGCGGCACACGACAGGGGTGCCCGTTATCCCCCCTGTTATTCGCCCTATGTATGGAACCTTTGGCTGCGCAAATCCGTAACAACCCGGATATTTCAGGGATTACGGTGCATTCACAGACACATAAGATTGCCCTGTATGCAGACGATATACTGCTGCTGATCTCCAAGCCTCTAACCTCCCTGCCGAACCTATTTGACCTGTTGGATAAATTTAATAGAATATCAGGATTCAAAATCAACCAAACCAAATCAGAGGCCCTAAATATTAGCCTCCCAAAGGAAACTGAAAAGCTACTGAGTCTGAACTTTAATTTCAATTGGCAACCAAAAAATATTAAATATCTAGGGTCTACATCACCAAAAATTACAGGGACATCTATGAGGCTAATTACCCCAAGCTAATCAAGACACTAAAAGCAGATTTAAAAAAAATGGATGCCCTACAAGATCTCCTGGATTGGTAGGATACATAGTGTAAAGATGAATCTCCTCCCCCGTATCCTATATCTGTTTCAGACTCTACCAGTGCCACTTAGACTGAAGGATATACTCTCACTTCAATCTGATATCTCCGAGTTTATCTGGGGAGGGAAAAAACCGAGAGTAAATAAGACAATTATGAGAAAAACCACGCGGACTGGAGGCCTAGCGGTACCTTGCCTGGTCTCTTATTACAAAGCGGCGCAATTGTGTCAACTCACACAATGGCAGACCAACCCTGATCTGAAAAGATGGGTGGATCTGGAAAAGAGGGCTTGTGCCCCATTAGAGATAGAGAATTTGCTTTGGTTACCCAAAACAGCTATTAAATGGGCTGAATGGCCGCTCTCCTCGGTGGCCAACTCACTGTCGGTATGGGAAACCACGAAATATAAACATACCTTGACCTCAAGGCGCTCTATGATGGCCCCTTTATGGGGCAACCCTGACTTTGCACCGGGACTAGTGGCAAACGCCGCAGGGCCTTGGAAAAGATACGGATACCTTAGGTTAAGGGACCTGGAGGGTATACCGAACAAAGTTAAATCATTCGAACAAATCCGATCTGAAAAAAAACGTCCCACACTCCGAATTTTTACGCTACCTACAGGTCAGAGCGTTCTTCACCAAAAACTCCCCCTTCCCGCCATTAACCACATTTGAAAAGCTCTGTCTGACGAAATCAGACACACAGGGACTTACATCGCAGATCTATAGAGAAGTGGTCGGTTCTGGGAGCTCACAGCAACGACAAAAACTGACGTACCAAATTAGATGGGAAACAGATTTAGGGGAGGAGCTGGAGGAGGACGAATGGACAGCTATTTTAGAGGCTACTGCTAAGAGCTCCATATGCACTACTTTGAAGGAGAATGCATATAAAGTATTGATGAGGTGGTATCTCACCCCACTAAAATTATCAAGGTTTGTCACAGGATACTCTCCGCTGTGTCCCAAACAGTGCGGAGAATCGGCGGACCTGTTACACATGCTGTGGTCTTGCCCTCGGATCTCACACCTGTGGGATGAGATTAGACATTGGATCCAGAGGATTTTTGACCTCACAATTCCCCCTGATCCGTGGCTGTTCCTATTGAACAGACCTTGGAAGGGTCTTTCAAAATCAGGTAATAAACTAGTTGCACATTTTGCAAAAGCAACAAGGTGCGAGATCGCAGCTATGTGGAAACAACCAGAGATCCCAAATATCCCAAAAATTCGGAATCGATTATGGTACATATGCCAGATGGAGAAATTGACGAGTCTGGTCAATGACACTGGCGAAAAATATCTAAAAGTCTGGACGCCTTGGCTGGAACAGACAGACATCCCGGGGGTTGAGGTAGCCACGATATGGCAGTGATTATTCCAAATGCATTCTCGTACAAAGTGGGCGGAACAGACTACGAGACCTAGTTGAGGACACACCATGTGAACACTCTGGGCGGCCCTGGAAGTCGGCAAACAAACGGTGTATAGTAAATCTACCAGCCACCTATGGGAAAGTGGCAGTGCAGCGTGCCCGCGTCCCCCCCCCTCCCCTTCCCTCCTTCCCACCCTCCCCCGCCTTAATTTACTTTTTTTACTTTTTTTTATTTTCTTTTTTCTTTCTTTTTTGTTTTTTTTTGTGTTGTTCCCCCAAGTTTAAACTACATAAATATCCCAACTGGGTTTAGAAATATCATGTTCAACGCATGAACACTTATGGCTCCAGAAGGAGAATGTAGCAGTATCGTACATGACTGTAATACTGTGAATGTTCGTGTTATTTGTATTGCGATGCTATTTATATTGAAAATCTTCCAATAAACTTGAAGTTATAAAAAAAAAAAAAAAAAAATGTATCCGGCCCTTGTTAACTTTGTAACTTGAAAGGCAGAAAGTCTATTGCAGTGGGAAGCAGGTGAATTGACGTGAGAAGTGTGGGAACTTCGCTTCCCCTGGCCCGGCTTTTCAATTACAAAGGTTAACTTGGGAACGAAAGCACCCAGCACTCTTATTTTTGGGGTGCAAGTATGATTAAACACTACATGCACCTACATATAAAAATTACAGTTGTAGCACAAGCAGAACATGATGTTTTAATAAAGTGTGTAAAAAACTGCAGATTTAAAATGTAAGGCAGGATGTATTCCGTAAGCCCGGAAAGGAATTCCTCGGACATACAGATGTGAGATGGGTGAATGAGCTGGGGTTATTTTTATGCCTGCACTTCAAAGGGGTCTCGCTGATTTAGCGACCCCCAGTCTAAAGAAGTGTCAGGGATGAAAAGACCCAGAGACCCATTATGTATACACGGCCGGCATTCAGATATAACAGATGCCGGGTCATTGACACCTCTGGCCAAATCTCAGACTCAGAGGTGCCAAGGTATGGGTGTAGCCCAGGTATGCCAAGTGGCATGAGTGTCAAACTGACCCATGCGCTTTGCACACCGGAAGCCTATTTGCCCGGTCTTATGAACTGTGGGCAACACGGCTATTGGTGGGTTAAATTGTTCCCACGAGGGGATTGGGTCCACATGTTAAAGATAGCCTTGGCCAGTCTATAACTGTGGCTCCCGAGGTATCCCCAGTGTGATTCGTGATTTTCGATCCATGATGTAAAGATGCAAGACTTTGTTCCAGCACAGCGGCAACTGGTCCCGTAGAGAAGGGGTTAATAACAACGTAACTAAGATCCCATGCTACAATACTTTATTATTAAAATTTAAAAAAAGCCCTCGCAATCACCTGTTTGAGGCACACAGGTAGA
Source organism: Ascaphus truei (assembly GCF_040206685.1). NCBI lineage: Eukaryota > Metazoa > Chordata > Amphibia > Anura > Ascaphidae > Ascaphus > Ascaphus truei. Next base: position 238,100,226 of record NC_134483.1, read on the forward strand.
GTGACTGATTCAATCAATCTCTTACTGCGCGTCTCTTACAGACTGGTGGAACCCGGTAAGATTCACACAGCAGAAACCCCGCTGTGTTAATCCGAAGAGTCATTAGTCTGGTTGCTGGAATATCGTGGTGTGTTAGAGGTTGCCGTGCAAAACATGCATGGCAAGTGGTAGAGAACCGGATGCTACATCTGTATATGTTTCATCACATTTTGCATTTTTTTTTATTACTTACATTTTTTATTAATACTTTTTTCAAAAATAAAAATAAACACCAGATTGTTTGCAACTCTGAATCATTGTATTTCCCCCTCCTTCTTTCTTTTTGTATTTTTAACTATGTTGACATTAGAGTCTATATCATCCATTATAATTGTATTTATATACTCAATATTTACATACACACACACGCACGCAAGCACGCACGCACGCACGCACGCACACACACACACATATTCTATAGCCTCTTTATAAACTATGCATTTTAGCAGTAGTTAGATATACGCCTCCAATATCATTGAAGGTATGGGCATAGGTATAGGCACTACTTTTTACTACATCTATATGGCTCAAACCATCTAAACTGTCTTAACTGATATATAAACGTGTCTAATATATAAATACTGTACATATAAACTTGATACAAACCCTATCATCACATTAGTATTTAAAATATATGCTATGGGTTTATGCTCTCAACAGATTTCTTTATTTTTCACTATGTATTATCTTCATATTCTTAATTGTTTTTTCTGCACATATCACTGCTTGTCTGAATAGGCAGCAGACAGTAGGAGTAGGCAGCAGACAGTAGGAGTATCGCATGCATAACAATTTTTCATTGATTATCTTTTTAATCAAATGGTCAGCATTAGAGGATATTTCAGAAGGGTTAGCCTTCACCTGTGCGATACCTTACATCCCTGACAAAATCTAGCCGCGCCAATTGAAATGCATAGGAGGAAAGAACCCTCTGATACCGGACTTTGTGCTAGTCACGACCCCACCTGATGTCATGATGCTCTGCACCATTTGCAACCCCCAAAAATCACTGCTGTATATCCCTTGAAGCCAGAGGATGCCATGAGGGGTTGAATGAGCAGTGAGCAACAACCGAGCAGCAATTAGGAGCATATGCAATTAGGAGCATATGAGGGGAAGCTTTACACTTAGGAGCTGGCTCCAGTGTGTATTATATATGCGTATCACTCTAACATAATTTGTGAGTGAATTTTAATTATTACTTTTTATCTATTAAACCATTTAACATACTGTGTACTTCACCATGGAGACACATTCATGCGCTTTCTTCAAGTAAGAAAGTGGGCCTACATTTGAATCTCAGCTAGATAAAAGTGATGTTAAATAAATGTGACAAGTCTACAAAGACAGCAATAAATAGAATAGAACAAGAAAAAGTCAGACAACTCATAGAAGTATGGAGACGTATATGCTGTGTGATACTTACAGAGACAGGGGAAAAATGAAAGGGTCCAAAAGTAATCAAAAGTCTGTGACATCATCACAAGGGTGAAGAAATGAAAGTGGCACAATTACATTTTTGTGTTCCAGCTGTTTTACGCTTTTTTTATTTAATCACTTCATGCTGTAATGAAATGTTTTATATATTTTTACATAGACTATGGTAGAACTTGTTGAAGCTTAATTATTTTTTTATATATTCAGCATTTTGGTACTGTATTAATACAAACAATGTATTTTCATTAATAGCCCAAGACTTAATCTTTCAAAATAACTTAATTAAAATTCAACATTCATGTTTCATTTTCATAGTAATAAATCTTTTCAACTACCCCAAATAAATATAAAGAGAATGACAATAATCTTGTTTCAGTAGCAATTTCATGATTACAGGCTTAAAAAGGATTATGTGACCTAAGCAATTTCATTGTTTTAAGATTGGATTACACACTGTATATGTGAGCATAATCTTGTGTGTGATTTCCAGGTGCACTGCCTTTTCATTTACTTTGCTATTGTCAATTTAAATTAATTTCTGTCAAAACAAAGCAGAATATGTAATCCTATTATGGAAACTCTTCTATATCACAAAAAGAATAGAGCAAACATTACATTTGACAAATGAGTAGTTCAAAAACAAGAAACCACTACATTGTTAGTGAAAAATAGAATGCTTTTAATAGACCAAGACAATTATGCCGGTGGTGGTATTTAGAATAAAGTTGTATAAATAATATATTCTAGGAAGCTAGCTAGATACTCCATTGTGCCATTCCATACAAATGAAATGGCGTGAGAGCACCAGGGTTGCACCGAAGGGGTTGCTGGACTAAATAAAATCTTGTTTCTACAAATCCATAAACATGTTTGCATAGATTGGGGTGAATCTGGTTCCCATCGCCATTCCACATATTTGAAGAACACTAGACCAGGATAAAGACATGCATGAAGATTTAGTCACATTCCTCTTGGAAACCATAATGTACAGTACACTGGCGACACACTTTATTCGAGCTCGGCTAGTCCCACGAATTCGGGTATACCCGGGTGTATTGAGGTTTGTGACTGTTTTCTGCCCGAGTGCATTGAGGTATTTTCCAGGCAGGGATTGAAGCATTTTATTCCCCCTGGCTGCAATACTGCACAGTACATATATATATACTGCATTACAATTCATGAATTTATGCCATCTGGTAGACACGCGAAGCATTGCAGCCTATTAAATCCTAATCATTATCATTTAACAGATCAGCCGCCCATCAGCCAGGCATGAACCCAGGCTGGGAAGGCAAATGCAACGGGGCTTGTTAGAGGTGAGGAGCGGCGCATTCCAGGTATCTGCCAGGTACATACCGGGTATTTGCTCGAATAAAGTGTGTCGGTGCAGTATATACTAGAACACAACTATTTCTTTTTTGATGAGAAGTTTTTTCTTCAAATCTGTGGAATTGTGATGGGACCAGATTTGCACTGAGAAATGCAAATATCTTTATGGGTATGTGGGAACAATATTTTATTTGGTCCAGCAACCCCCTTGGTGCGAATCTGGTGTTCTGGCCCAATATCATAGATTATGTGTTATTTGTATGGAATGGCACAACAGAAGATCTAGCTTGCTTCCTAGAATATATTAACCACAACCCCCTAAATTAAAGTTAAAATTTACTAGTCAGACTAGTGAGCAGTCAATTCATTTCTTGGATTTGGTTCTCTTTGTGGAGGATAACAAAATACACACAAAGACTTACCTTAAACCCACAGATGTAAATGATGATCTCCTGGCAATCAGTCATCATGATACCAAATGGATCAGGAATATACCCCAAGGACAGTTTGCTCGTCTAAAGTGAAACTGTTCTCAAAATGAAATTTACTGTATAGGGAACAAGCATCCGAACTGAAAACAAAATTTCTTGCTACGTAGTACAAAGAACAAGAGGTAGTAGAAGCCTATAACAAAGTAGAAGCTCTAGAAAGGAAAGATCTAGTTCAGTATAAATAGAAGAACATTGAAACACTACAAAATGACTGTATACCGTTTATTACAGATTAAAACCTCATAGCACAAGAAATTAAAAGAATAGTGTAGAAGCAATAGGGTATTCTTCTCAGAGACAAAAGTCTTAAAACTCTGCTCCCCAAAAATCCTCAATATTCCTTTAGGAAAACCTACAATGTCAAAAAGGTTAAGCACCGAGTTGTGTAAGTAAGAAAAATTGGTTAAAACGTCTAAATGGGTACCACATCTGCCAGAGTTGTAATAGATATAAGTACACTGAAAGTAGGAATTAATTTCAATCTAATGTTACAAATAAAGAATATAAACTAAATGTGTTTATTAATTGTAGCAGTACGTATCTATATAATTGAAAACGTTGTATGTTTGTAGTGCTTATGGGCAATCTGATTGGTCCGTCGGTCTGTCACTCAGCCGCCAATCAGATTGGTCTGTGCCCCGGCCCTGCACGCCTCTCATTGGCTCTCAACTGCTACACTCTCATCGGCCGACAGCTTGGGGGGGGGGGACGACGACAACGCACAACAACACGGCCACTCTTCTCTTCTCCCCTAACCCCGCGGCCTGGCCCACTGGATCCCCCCCTCCATCACCCCCCTCACCCGCAGCTCACCTCCCCGCTGCCTTCCCTCACGGCACCCTTAACCTTGCTTGGCCGCGGGGTGGGGGAAGCGTGGCCTGGCTGACTGCTCATGCCCGCAGCCTCACACACTCCACGTCTTTGAGCCCACTCCCCAGCGCTCTTCCTTCCCTGGCGCTCTCCCTTCCCTGGCACTCTCCCACTTCCCCTGCAGCCCCCCAGAGCAAGCTCTCTCCGGCTCCCCCCCCCACAGGTCGCTCACCTGGCTACCCAACCCCGAGAGTGCTCCTCCGGCTCTCTCCGCATCTCCCTTCACCGGATCCTACCTGCAGCCAGAGGGGAGTGAGATGCGTGGCTGAGGGGTGAGATGCGTGCGCCTCCGCCGTGAGCACCATTCGCCCAAGCTGCCTGAGAACGTCGCCTTCCACGTGGACCACGAGTGTGCTCCGCCTCGCCAGGGGGACCGGACACTGCCGAGGAGACCGAGGTGGAGGAGGAGGGTGTCCCGGGAGGCGTTGGGGAGGTGGGCTCCTCTGTGTCATCCCCAGGGTCAGACCAGGTGCTGGAAGAGGGCAGGAGGGAGGAGAGCCACAGGGGCAGCCCAAGGAGGACCGCGGCCGGGTGCGAGGTCAGGAAATGCAGGGGGAGGGATCTTTCACGTGTCCCTGCCTTTCACCCCCCTCCCTGCCTTTCACCCCCCTCCCTGCCTTTCATCCCCCCTCCCTGCCTTTCACCCCCCCCATCTGCCTTTCACCACCCCTGCCTTTCACCCCCTCCCTGCCTTTCACCCCCCCCTCCCTGCCATTCACCTCCCTCCTTGCCTTTCACCCCCCTACCTGCCTTTCACCCTTCCTCCCTGCCTTTCATCCCCCCTCTCTGCCTTTCACCCACCCTCCCTGCCTTTCACCCCCCTCCCTGCCTTTCACCCCCCTCCTGGCCTTTCACCCCCCTCCCTGCCTTTCACCCCCACTTCCCTGCCTTTCACCCACCTCCCTGCCTTTCACACCCCCGCCCCACCCCTGCCTTTCACCCCCGCCCCTGCCTTTCACCCCCCCTGCCCCTGCCTTAAACCCCCCCACCACTGCAATCACGGGCAACGCCGGATATATCAGCCAGTGCTGTATATATGCTGAATGTCCTTGCGGACTACAGTATATTGGTCAAACTATCAGACAAATTAAAAGGAGGCTGGCCGAGCATAAATAAAAGGGGCCTACAAACGCATAGCGTATCGAACAATTTTCAGTTAAAGCACAACCAAGACCCAGCAGGTTTAAAATGTATCGGTATAGAATGCCCAAAACAAAACTGGAGGGGTGTTGATCGACTAATTCAGGTACCCAGGTGATAAACTTAATGGATTTACCAGCTGAAAACACTGTCACATATGGGCTGAATCTGGACTTTGACTTGGGATCTTTCCTCATGGAATGGTAAAATGTCCCTCTGGAGCATTGAAATATTCCTTCAGAGGCAATATAAATCATTCACGGCCATCTGTATATACATGAATCCTGTAATGAATCATGATATCATCTCTTGAAAATCCTCCAATATATTATGATGCATAAGTATCAAAGTACACCTTTTGAATCAATCTGTTTAAAATACATAAATTAATATAATATTAGAATTGCTTGAAATATCAAGAGAGGATCATCATCATTCAATATAAGTTGTAACTTATTTTGTGATTGGTATTGATTCTTTAAAAGCTTTACTTATTGTGCAATCAAGGGGGCTATATAAGATAATTTCCTGGCCTTTACTACCATTACACCTGACGAAGCAGCTAGCCATTTGCAACATGCATAGTATACATGTAACATACATCATACAGTAACATGCATTATACATGTGCAAGTGTGTAAGGAAGCCAAGGACTGAGTTCCAACAGGGAGAGGAGATTGAAACCGAGAGACATGTAGAGAAACAACTGAGAGCCCACACGTTATCACGTCACGTCATCGCATCACGCCGATTCATCCTTGCGTAAGCATCACGCGGTCATTACGAGATCGCTGAAGCACAAAACAGTGCGAGGAGACAGTACATAGCCATCACAGGAATCTGTGAGACAGCTGAACCTCAGTGCACAGACAGAGGCCTGAGTCATAGGCAATCGCAGAAACAAGATACCACGTGGAAAGGAAGGTCGGAGCTACCGCTGGGACCAGCAAAGCATTTGAATATGTAGACGGAGGTCTGAGAGTGTCCAGAGAAAGGGGAATATAAAGATGAAGACCTGAGGCTCCCACTACACTGGATAGACGATCGGAGGGTCAGGCGTGTATCTACCTACTTACACCACATTCAAAACTCATTTTAAATCTAACTTTGTGAGTGAGATTCTTATAGTCTCTTTTATTATTGTTTTATAACTTTTACATGTAATAGTACCAGTATGGTTATCCTTTTTCTTTACATGAACAATCCTATGATCCATTCATAACTGCCCCCTGCACAAGGGAGAGTTAAGAATCATATATTTTCTTGCTAATTCACACTCATGAATTTTGGTAGTAATAATATTTTCCAGTATATAATCCTCACCGGGATGATAAATTTGATACTAATATAAGAACAAGCATTCTTAAACCCACCTAGACATTGCTAAACCACTTAAATAATCACTACTATTAAAACGTGGGTGAAGGTAATAAATAGACACCATTGCTACAGATGCAGCGGCAGTTATTCGATTCAAATTTATTAACACTAAGAATATAAGCTGAGAAAGTTCCTTTTATATTTTCTTCACATGTTCATATTACACTGTGCACAAAACCGGAAGCCCAGTGCCAAGGTGGATCTCTTCACTTCAAGTATTTGATAAGAATTTGTGGAAAATCCTAAGGTCATCCAGGCTGCAGGACTTTGAACGTTTAAAAGGTTTTATGAACATTCACGAACACTGTTCGTCACACACATTTTGTTATCAGAATTTGGTGCTAAAGTTGTGTTAATCTTCTATTACTCCAGCACTGACTCCAGTACAATAACCCGAAAGGAGAGGAGGTATGGGTGTTCCACTCTCTACTGCATCACACCTAATTTCTTCTGCTCTGTGCACTGCCATTCCGTCCCACTGCTGCCTGCAGGATTTGCCAGCTCTCACACTCCCTTCTCTAACCCCCTTAATGATACAGATGTCCAAATATTGTCATCTACATCATGAGGTTGTAATACTTGATGACACAGATGCCCATATTCAGAAATCTCCAGCCGCGGCTGCTTTTATTTTAAAACTTCTCGATTATTTTCCGGTGACCTTTTCTGAATGCAACGCGCTGGATTGCATTCATGCCACATTCATGCCACATTCATGCCATATTCATGCCGGCCGTCACCCACGCTCACTCGCGCTTGATCTGTTTAATGATAATGGTTCGGATTTTATTGGTTGCAATTCTTCGCGTATCCGCCAGGTGGCAGATATTCATGAATTGTAATGAATTCTAACGTACATGCGCTTCAGTTATGTGTCGACTTGCAGGTGTTTAAAAAATACCACAGTGGTCCATTGTGAATTGACCTTGGTACTGAAGAAGTTACAACACTGTATCTATTTAGGCATTTCATATTAAAAACTTAATGCAAAGTGTCTGTTATTCTATTGTCCAGAGAGGTCCAGAGATGAGTACACCACTGCAGTCCGTGTTCAAAAAACCCGACATAATGTACGCTTATTTAATATGGTCAGCAATTAGTGCAGCAGATGATAAGATGGCCACAGTTCATCAAATCTATCAATATTTTATCGAAAATAATGATATTTACACTTTTCACCAGATGATCGTGTGTGGAAGCGTGCAATAAGGAAAAGGTTATGTATCGATACGTGTTTTTTTCGTATTGATCCCGCACCCGGTGTTAGAGGAGGGTATTGGTGTGTTGCAAAAGACAAAAAACAAGCGCAAAACGCAAATGGTGAAGTATATCAAAACATATTTAGTGTAAAAAAAGGGTAAGTATTCTGCGTACATCAAAAAAATAGAACATATACATTTTGTGTATCAATACACGAGTTACCACACAGCTGGCATCAGGGTAGGCAAAAGAAGTAGATTCCTCAGGTAAGTAGACCTCAACACTCTCCAGATGTCATCTGACTCCATAGCTGTAGTTAGTCACCAGCGTCCAGGTCGTCTCCAGGTCACGTGTTGCAGGAACTCCGTTGCTGCCTCCGTGGTAGTGATGAAGAAGTTCTTACTCCAAAAGGACACACTATGTGTGCATCAGGACAAAGTTTCTTAGTCCACTCAACAGAGTGTCAATGCTAACAGGATACAGTTACGTGTTTGGGCGTTTGTGCCTGAGAGTCCGTCAGCTGACATTGACGTTACGCTACGCGCATACGTGTGACGTCACACAAGGGGCGTACCTCCAATGGGAGACACCCGAGCGGTATAGCATAGATGCACGGCAGCAAAAGATGTAGCTTAATAACTATCCAACAAAACTGTTAAAGAATAATAGTAATGGACATAAAAAGGTACCAATAAAAGCAATAATCCTACGCATTTCGTAGCTAGGTGCTACTTCTTCAGGGATAAATTCATTACCATTACCCATGAGCACTATATACAGGCACATCCTCCCGCATTGGTCAGCTAATTAAGACCAGGATCCAATCAGGTGCACTGAAATAGTAACTGGGGTATGGTATTGAATTACATGGAAATACAATTAAGTACATAACATATCTTTATAAAATACAATTAAAATCTGTGAAAAAAAAAGAGAAAAGACATAATATTAACTATACAAAATATACAAAATAAACCACTTGCTAAATGACAATATTAGATCGCTATGCTTGTTCAATGGAGCTAAATTGCCAAAAAGGCCAGGAATTATACCATCATTTCACATACAGCTTAACAGAAAGCCCAGACATCCAGGTCTTCATTTAACCCTTTAGGGGCCATGCAATCCAATTTATGAATCCAATATGATTCTTGAGCAGATAAAGCCTTAATTCTATCCCCTCCCCTTCTATTACAAGGAACATGTTTTATACCCTTGAATGTTAACGAAGATGATGATATTTCAAAAAATGTCGTGATACACTATGTTTCTCATAGCCGTTCTTAATATTACGGATATGTTCTTGTATACGAATTTTTAACATATGTTTGGTCCTACCAATATAATGGAATCCACAACTGCACTCGAGAAGGTAGACTATAAACACAGCATTACATGTGATAAAGTCCTCAATATTAAATACCTCTTTAGATGCCTTAGAGACAAAAGTTTTATGATCTGAATGCATAAATTTGCAAATGGAACATTTGCTACAATTAAAATTACCCATAGGTATAGTACCAAGCCATCTATTAATGGACTTAGGATATACTTGTTGCCCAATATCGCTCGGAGCTAACATATTTTTCAAATTACTGGCTTTTCTATATATAAATCTAGGTCTATCAACCAGGCTGCCGCCCAAAATCGGGTCACTACACAGAATGGCCCAATGTTTGGCCACAATCTGTTCAATGTTCCTATGTTTTGAATTAAAGTTGGTAATGAAAGCCACATCTACCTTATTAGTGTCTCTATTTCTGATCTTTTTATCTTTCTGTATCAATAACTCATTTCTGTCCATATGTTGAACCCTTTCTAATTCCTTCCTTAAATATTCAATATTGTATCCCCTTTGTACAAAACGGTCAAGGAGTTTATTGGCCTGTTGAATGAAAGTGTTGTTACTACTGCAATTCCTCTTCAGTCTCATAAATTGTCCCCCTGGGATATTCTTTATCCATGTACTCTTATGGTTACTTGTGGCCATTAATAAATTATTTGTGTCTACTTCCTTAAAGAATGTTTCAGTTGAAACTTGGCCCTCAAATGTAGATGATAATTTAAGATCTAAATAGTTAATAACTACACTATCAGTATGATGCGTGAAGACTAAATTGTATTCGTTAACATTAATGAAGGACATACATTTATCAACTGATTCAAGGTCCCCATCCCACACACACAAGACGACATCTATATAGCGTCGCCACATGATAATGTTGGTGTGGAATGGGTTATTGGCCCAAATGAAATTGTCCTCCCAGTCCCCCACATACAGGCTTGCGAAACTGGGGGAAAAATGTGTACCCATAGCTGTTCCGCAAACCTGTATGTAGAAGTCCTCGAGAAACATAAAGTAGTTATGTTTGAGTATAAACTCAATTGATTTGAGAATAAATTCTCTATTCAGAGAGTGTAACGATAAATCCTTTCTCATGCATGCCTCAGCAGCATCTAGGCCTTTCGTGTGAGGAATGTGTGTGTATAAAGCCTGTATATCACAGGTCATCCATCTATAACTACTTTTCCATTCAAAAGATTTAAAGAGAGTGAGCACTGCAGTAGAGTCTTTAAGATAGGAAGGTAATTTAACTACATATGATTGGAGAAAAGAATCAACATATTGCGACACATTAGCTGTTAAAAATTGTATCCCTGACACAATTGGTCTTCCTGGGGGGTCAACAATGGACTTATGAATTTTAGGTAAATGGTAGAATATGGGTATTCTAGGAAAAACTGGGTACAAAAACGAGAATTCAATATTGGTGATAACAGACAGAGAGACAGTCTCTTCTAAGAGCATTTTGAGTTGAGCTTGGAAATCCAAAGTTGGATCCTTACTCAATTTCTTATAGAAGGAGGTATCCTGTAATAATCTGTGGGCTTCTTTTTCATAATCACTGCGATTCTGCAGTACAACCCCTCCCCCCTTGTCTGCTTGTCTTATTATCAAATTCTTATTGTCTCTAAGCATTTTAAGGGCTAAATTTTCTTTAGCATTAAGGTTCTGTCTAATCTTACCCATGTCAAAATCCTGTGGTAGCGTATTAAACTCATTATTCACTATAGTAAAAAATGTCTCTATGTGATGGCCCTTAGATTGAGCTGGGTAAAATCTAAATTGAGCCTTAAATGTGTGAGGACTCAGGGGTCACGTCAGTCGCAGCGTGACCTCCCCTCACCTCTGTCCACTCCCGTGGCTGTGCGGCTCCCTCCTCGCCCGGCCTCCCTGCTGAGGGGACTCTCCCGTCCTCCCCATCAGGCTGCTGCTGCCCCACGCAGGGCTAGTGCTCAGCTGCCTGCCATTGCTTCTGCGCGCGCATCCCTTGCTGTTACGGAACACATTCCAGCACCAGCTAATTTATTCAATGCTCTTGCAGTGAAGCCACACCTCCCTCCCACACGCTGGTTACTAGTTAACCCTAAACCTTATCACCTGGCAGCGTATTATGGAAACCAATCCTGGACTGCTCCTAGGGCTCCTCCAGGCCTGCCTCCATTAACCATTGGTCAGCAACAGTACTTAATGTCTGTTCTGCCTCTCTCACATCGCTCGACATAGTCTCTGCTACAGACGTCTATTCTGGCATTCCCTTTGTCTTTGTGCATTCAGGTTTCGACCCAGCTTGGCGGACGAACTTACCTGGCTCTGGATCCCGGCTCCCTCTTGACCCTGCAGCTTCTTCCATCCCTCGACCTCAGTTTGGACCTCGACCTTCCGGATCTCTCTCTCCCCGACTTTTGGCTAACGGCAAAAACTTCGCTTCTTCAGTACCGGTACCGGCAAGTATTGCTACACCTGTTCACACCTGGCCTGGCAACGCCAAAACACCACACTCCGGACATGCTCCTTCTGCTGTGGGTGCGTGCACATATACGTCCCCACCTCAGTATAAGGGACGAGTCTGGTCTGCGGGCAGCACCGGCGTAACAAAATGGCGCGTGTTGAATAATAGGTCCAGTATCTACAGCCAATGGAGGGGCTGGTATACTTAAAACATTTTGAACAGCAGGAACAGATTCCACCTCACACTTGAGAAAGTGCCTTTTTAATGTTAAATTACGTGTGAACTTATGCAAATCTTTAAATAATTGAAAGGAATTTGGTCGACAGGACCGTGAAAAGGTTAACCCTCGACCCAGTACATTAATTTGATCTTTTGTTAGGATATTAGTTGAGAGATTAAAAATTCCCTTTTCTATTGGTGTGTTGCGCCTGAATTTTCCAGTAACTTTGATCATGGAGACTTCACGAGGCGAATGGTCATGGTAAAACCAACTAAGAATCATCAGTCCCAGGCAAGCAATGCACCAGTGCCAGCGCCAGCACCGGCTTCCAATAACGGTCCGACCGTCATTGAAAAGCTGGTGACCGGCAACCCTTTCTGACTGTCCCCGCCTTGATACCTGCAGCCTGAGCAGGATTTCACATACAGATACCAGCAAGCTTGCATGTACCAAAACGATTTCCAACTTCATCAGCTGTTAACTACAGGTGTAGCAGGTCCGATTGCCAATTCTTGGAGTCAGGAAGGAATTAATTTTTCCCCTTAATGGGTTTTTTTGTTTGCCTTCCTCTGGATCAATAAGCAAGTATTGATATAGGATAAAGTATCTGTTGTCTAAATTTAGCATAGGTTTAACTTGATGGACCTACGTCTTTTTTCAACCTCATCTACTATGTAACTATGTAACTATGTAACCTGTCAACTACGTTAATAATCAAAAATACGGGACTGGCAGTGGCTCGGCGCCATCCCATTGGCAAAGTCTATGGTGAGTACAGCTGCCGTATTTTATTCTTTTTTTAACATATCAATATCAATGCACAGTCAAGTGATTCTCCTATAATCAATTGCTTTGCTTATGGTTATTTAGTTCTATTATTTTAGTCACAATTCGCGAAAATCTAGTCCAGCAATATCATTGGCTGAGCAGCTTCAACAATAGATACTAAATAATTGGTGGACAGCTAGGCGCATGCGCATTGGAATCTTGTTGAAATGCATATGCGTGTCATCACATTTAGGCGCATGCGTGTATGTGAAAAAGAGATGCCCCCCGAGAAAATTATTGTTGGGACTGACCGAGAGTACTGTGGGGACTGACTAATTTGAACCAACCATTACAGTACAGGCATACCCCGCATTAACATATGCAATGGGACCAGAGCATGTATGTAAAGCGAAAATGTACTTAAAGTGAAGCACTCCCTTTTTGCCACTTATCCATGCATGTACTGTAATGCAATCATCATATATGTGCATAACTAATGTAAATAATGCATTTGTAACAGGCTCTATAGTCTCCCCGCTTGTGCACAGCTTCGGTGCAGGTAGGGAGTTCAACTTTGCTGTTCAGGACGTGCTGACAGACGCATGCGTGAGCTGCCGTTTGACTATTGGGCGATATGTACTTACTCGCTAGTGTACTTAAAGTGAGTGTCCTTACAGCGGGGTATGCCTGTAATACTTTTATTTTTCCTCAGACAAGAAAATTTGTCATCAGGTGGGAATGGCAAATGGAGGGATTTCGATGGATTGCTGAATCTGCACATTGCTGAATCCGGAGGTAACAATTGAGTGGCAGTGCCATTTTTATTGATTAGGATAGAATAACTGTGAGCTTTATAGAAAACCTGAAACAGTATGCTGTTTTTTTTCCATAGAGTATACAATACTTTTTTTACATACTGTACTGTATAATAAACCCCAAAAATAAAAAGTATGCATTTATTGTACAGTGGCGGCCGCCTTTAGCCTCGTGCGGCCATAGTGGCGCAACTCTTATAACCGCGGGCAGATGCATTTTTTTTTTGTCGGAATGTATTGCGGTATTTTAGCGCTTGTACTATTAGCATTTTATTAGCAATGTCTGCAATACTGCAATACCATCTAAAAACTCAGGGGGGGCGTTCGCGAGCTGTTGTCTTCGAAGTCTAATACTTTAGCAGTTCAACCTACATCAATACAGAGTCTGCGTGTGCGCGCGCAGTAATTGTAAATTTGAATATTTTTACATGCATTTGCTGTACTGTAACAGTATCACATTTCGGCATATACAGCGCTCTCCCCTCGCTCGCCCCCGCACACACACAGGATAATTTACTGCACTGTAGTATTTCAACATCTTATCTTATCTACAGTACAGTACACCTCTCCCACACCATTCCTTTGAATGTGTGTCTTTCTGGTTTTAATCACATTCCTGCTTGATAGCTGATGATTACTGCGCATGTGTCTGTAAGTTCACCACTGCTTGCTTGCGAAGTTCAAGAGTGAGTGACCAAAACTATATATATATTTCTTTATTTTCTCCTCATTTTTTATTTTTATTTTCTCCACAAGCCTACCTAAACCATCTTGATATTCCGATATTCAATCTGTGCTGTAGCTTTTGACTGCGACACTGCGTTTGACTGCACATGGTTGATTTGTGTGCTTTTTATGTATTTGGGCGTGTAGGGATCAAATTATTATGATAACCTGCCTTTTCAAAATATGCCATTTCTTTGAACTGCAATACAGCTAATCCTTCATGCAGCTGTACCCTGGACCCCCCACCCCCTCGCACACAAACAAGGCTCGCTCAAGGATTTGAACCTCTTATCGACAGACACCTCTCCAGAGCCATTCTGTTTCTAAAGCTTGCCATTGTGTTTTTAACCGTCCGTCCCTAGCCGAGCATCACCCCTCTGCACCTGCGTGTAATCCTCTTTGGGATGGGAGCTACAGTACAAAGCTGATGATTACTGCGCATGCGTCTGTAAGTTCACCACTGCTTGCTTGCAAAGTTCAAGAGTGAGTGACCAAAAAAAATATATATATTTTTTTCTCCTCATTTTTTATTTTTATTTTCTCCACAAGCCTGCCTAAACCAACTTGATATTACGATATTCAATCTGTGCTGTAGCTTTTGACTGTGACACTGTGCGTTTGACTGCACATGGTTTATTTGTGTGCTTTTTATGTATTTGGGAGTGTAGGGATCAAATTATTATGATGACCTGCCTTTTGAAAACATGCCATTTCTTTGAACTGCAGTACAGCTAATCCTTCATGCAACTGTACCCTGTACCCCCCTCTCCCACGCACACACACAAGGCTCGCTCAAGGATTTGAACCTCTTATCGACAGACACCTCTCCAGAGCCATTCCGTTTCTAAAGCTTGCCATGGTGTTTTTAATCGTCCGTCCCTAGCCAAGCATCACTTCTCTGCGTTTGCGTGCCTAATTTTCCTATTGTTGGCTTAGAGCCACCTCTCGGTAATCCTCTTTGGGAAGGGAGCTATCTGATGATTACTGCGTATGACTCACCTATCCACCCCCCCAACCCTTTGAGGCTTTGTTTACGGTAACGCTTTTGATAATCCCTTCTCGAATTTGATATGTAAATCTGATTTGCACAGCACTGCGAAATTGAGAGTTAAAAAAAACATTATCTGATTCATGTTGTTGATGCAGTAAATTACCACTTTTTGTCATTCTTTCTTTTTCTTTGGTGTAGGTGTGGGGGGGGATTATCAATGATTATGATTATCATGAATGTAAAGAAATATTTATTTGATTTTATCAGGAACAAAAAATACAAATATAAAAATAATTATGAATAATACAAAATGCAGTCTTTATTCAGTTCTTCTGTCAGATCAAAATTGAGGGCCAGTGGATAATCATGAATAATGCACACTTATAATAATATTAATTAATTATATATAATATATAATAATATATATATTATAATATATTTTTTTCCGTCTTTATCTTCTTCCTCATTCTGTGTACAGTACAGTAGTTCATTGAGAGAGGAGAGGTTTTGTGTATATCATGACTGCAGTTTAGATACTGTACACTTAACTGTAGAAACCGTTCACAAACTTTACACGATACCCCCCCTCTCTCCCAGTCCATCCTTTTTTTCTGAACAGACAAGAAAACAAAAAATTCGTGCAGTTATGTGCATACTGTATTATTGCATTGTGTGCTGTATAGTACTGTCAAACTAGTCTATACTGGAACTACTGTATACTGTAACTACTGTTAAATACTTTGTAACCAGATGGCTGGTGCTGCTCTCTCAGGAAAGAAAAAAATTGAGCAGTTAGGTGCATTATTATGGCATTGTGTACTATATAGCTACTCCATATTGGACAACAGTATGCAGTTAGTACTGTCAAACTAGTCTATACTGGAACTACTGTATACTGTGACTACTGTTAAATATTTGTAACCAGATGTCTGGTGCTGCTCTCTCAGGGAAAAAAAATCTGTGCCATATTTACACTGGCGACACACTTTATTAGAGCTCGGCTAGTCCCACGAATTCGGGTATACCCGGGTGTATTGAGGTTTGTGACTGTTTTCTGCCCGAGTGCATTGAGGTATTTTCCAAGCAGGGATTGAAGCATTTTATTCCCGCTGGCTGCAATACTGCACAGTATATATATATATACTGCATTACAATTCATGAATTTATGCCATCTGGTAGACATGCGAAGCATTGCAGCCTATTAAATCCTAATCATTAACATTTAACAGATCAGCCGCCCGTCTGCCAGGCATGAACCCAGGCTGGGAAGGCAAACGCAACGGGGCTTGTCAGAGGTGAGGAGCGGCGCATTCCAGGTATCTGCCAGGTACATACTGGGTATTTGCTCGAATAAAGTGTGTCGGTGCAGTACCTGTATCATACTGTACTTACAATTCTACAGTACAGTACTATACCATACTACCTTCTTGATGCTTGCCCATTACGCGCGATCATAATGGGCAACACAGTCGCAATATGGTCAATATATTTATTGCATCATTCCACGGTGAGTACATCGTTCCAAAAACTCAGTATGCCTTGCGCCAACTCATCCTTTTTGGAGGGTTTCACGACTTTTCGGATATGGTCCTTCAGCTGATGCCAGACCATTTCGATAGGATTGAAGTCTGGCGATCTGTCAATGGAGGGAGGGGGAAAAAAAGGACAATTAGCTAAAGAGATACAGTACACAGTATAAACAGTGGGAAAAAATGAGACGCGTTACCGCATTTACTCTGCTGGCGTCTTCACCCAGTTGATACCGCGCTCAAGAATATGCGCTGTTGACGCGGTGTGCTTCGGATCGTTGTCCTGGTAGAAACGGTGACCATCCGGGAACTCACGTGTGATGTATTCCACGATCTCAGGCACAATTTTCTCTTGGAAGAAAGCTTTATTCATGATTCCTATAACAAGAAAAGAAAAGTGCTCAAAAAACTGCACACTAGTACAGTACAGTGCATAAGGCAAAAGTGTGTGACATACGTTTTACTGTACCTTCAAAGATGATGATGCATCCTGGTCCACGCCTAGAGATGGCACCCCACACATGCATCTTCACTGGGTGTTTTGGACGCGGCTTCATAGATATGCGAACTTTTTTGTGGAATGCAAAGGTGGCAAATCTCTCCAGCGATACAGTAGACTTGTCAGTGAAGATGCAATCCTGGAAAGTTTCTTCACTGTCGATCCATGCCTGGGCCTGGACCACTCTCTTGATCTGGTTAACGTCCCTTATCAGAGGGTACGCTCTGTAATGACAAGGAATAATTTTATAGGTACAGTACAGTTTCTTAAACAACACTTTAACCTCCTGTACTGTCCAGTACTAACCTCACACGTCCATTTTTCCATCCAATTCTGCGTCTCGTCTTCTTTATGCTGGTCTCGGATACAGTGAGATTGTGATTTTGCTGCAGAGTGTATTTGACCCTTAATTCCCTCTTCTCATCATTCTCTTCACTTATTTTGTCTACCAGAAGAGTTGTCTCCCTACGATGTACAGAAAAACAACAATCCGGTAAGTTACAGTGCAGTAGGCCACAAGTACATTTGTATCATTTGCAGTAAAAATAGTATAAAATGAGATAGATCTTCACAATACATATATCTATTAATATGCAGCAATATAAACAATAGATAAACTGTAGTTATATAAATATACCGAAATAACTATAAAATTAGATAGGTCTACACAATATATAGTTCTATTAATATGCAGCAATATAAACAATAGATATACTGCAGTTATATAAATATACCGAAATAACTATAAAATTAGATAGGTCTTCACAATATATAGTTCTATTAATATGCAGCAATATAAACAATAGATATACTGTAGTTATATAAATATACCGAAATAACTATAAAATTAGATAGATCTACACAATATATAGTTCTATTAATATGCACCAATATAAACAATAGATATACTGTAGTTATATAAATACTGTATACCAGAAAAACTATAAAATTAGATAGGTCTACACAATATATAGTTCTATTAATATGCAGCAATATAAACAATAGATATACTGTAGTTATATAAATATACTGAAATAACTATGAAATGAGATAGATCTACACAATATATAGTTCTAATAATATGCAGCAATATAAACAATAGATATACTGTAGTTATATAAATATACCGAAATAACTATAAAATTAGATAGGACTACACAATATATAGTTCTATTAATATGCAGCAATATAAACAATAATAGATATACTGTATTATATAGTTATATAAATATACTTACGCGTTAGTTACCGTTGGTGTCCTCGTGCGTTGTTTGGTTTTCCGTGTGCATGAAAGCACACAGTGGTTGATGGCACAATGAGGCCAGAAGCAGCTAACCAGCGTTGGATATCTGCAATTCGGTGTCCGCTCGAGTACATCTCCTTAATTCTCATGCTGAGATCCTTTGAAATCTTTTTAACAGGCATTGCTGCGAGTAGAAAGAAATACAAACACAAGAATGTATATTCGATGTTTAGTCGATGTGTATTCAATGTGCAGTGAATCCACAAAATGGATGGTGTATTTATACGTTAATGACTCACATTAGAGTACGCCCACTTTCAACACCTGTACCTCGTCACCATGCATAAAAGGTTCCACACTTTGCTTAGCCTACCACTCGATGATTTTTATCTGAACTTGCTCTTGTCCAGATACTGCATTGTGCCATCTGCTTCCATGGATCAACCCCGATTCTACGGACGCAAGAAGCCACTCGCCTCTGCCGTGCCTGTCACGCAGAAAAAGCGAAAGGCGACAGCCATTTCCAAGCCAAGGCCAAAGCGACAGGCTAAGGCCAATAAAGAAAACCTTCTGCTGACCCCAAAGGCTAAGGGTTTTAATAGACGTCAGCCTTATTATGTCAAGAAGAAATTCGGTGATGTACACTCAACGCAAAACAAATGGCAGCCAACCCATCGAACCCGCAGACCACTTCCTCCAATACGCTTCGACGACTCTGCCGCCGGTCTCCCGGAAATCTACAGCCCATCTTCTCCACTCCTCGTCCACGATGCTGCCGCCGCTCTCCCGGAAGCCCACAGCCCATCTTCACCACTGCTCTTTGATGACGCTGCCGCTGGTGCCCCTGAAATCCACGGGTCACTTTCTCCATTACGCTTAGACGACTCTGCTGCTTCTCGCCCAGAAATCCACAGGTCGCTTTCTCCATCCCTATTTGACGACGCTGCCGCTTCTCTCCTGGAAATCCACAGGTCACCTCCTCCATCCTTCTTCGACGACACTGCCGCTTCTCTCCATGGAACCCCCATCTCATCCTCCGTAGCACCCATCCACCCAGATGTCCACAGCACGCCATGCACAAGAACCAGCTTGTTAGACCACATGCTGAATGGGTTAAGTGTGGATATCCCTGGGAACTCTACTGTGCTGGTAAAGATAGATCTGCTTCTGGAGACCATGCTAAATATGGATCAACGGATGCAGAAGATGGATCAACAGATGGAGAAGATGGATCAATGGATGGAGAAGATAGAGACTGACATAGCAGGGATAAATAATTTGCTCTGTGTTCATGCTCCTGTATCCCCGATGCCAGAGCAGGAGGGTGGCATGGATGTGATGAATGGGACCTTCGACCGCCTTCCAACACCAAGCGCACCCCCTCCACCAGAAGAATTTGTGTACATGTATGCCGTTGAGGAGGAGGATAACATGACAACCCCGTCAAGACCATGCCAGGAGACAACACGGTGACCAAGACAGGAGCAAAGCTTCCTCCCAGACAACCTACCCTTGCCTGCCGCCACAAGCACAACCGCTCACAGAAGAACACCCGCTTCCAGAACCCAACCTACATACGCTTGCATCGATACGGTGCCCGACATCATCCTGCGCGAGCTGCCACCGGCACTCAGGGAGAAGTATAGGGTGATGAGTGCTGGTTTACCCCAGAAGTATGCCATGTTAGTTTTTAAGCACCACGTGTCCTACTTGGTGTATTTCGGATGGGTCCACAATGTGAACTACGAAGGAAATCGCGAAAAAAGGGCGCTTCCTGAAAATTTAAGAAGGACTATTGTGGAAGAATTGCGGTGCTATTTTTCAATTACAGATCCTTTAATGAAAACCGTTCGAGACTCCCTTAATGGCATTTTGCGCCATGCAAGGCATCGGCCCTGGAAGGACAATCTGGTGGGGATCGCATTTGCGTGACTGTTTAACTGTTGTTTATTTTTTGTAAATGTTTTTGTAAATGTTTTGACTTTCTGTACTTTAATAAAGTAGACGTTGCATGTTTTAAATTTTATGAATAAAGAATTTTTTTTAATAACACCATACTGTTGTGATGTATATGTTTTGACTTTCTGTACTTTAATAAAAGAGATGTTGCGTGTTTTAACTTGTATTAATAAAGAAATGTTTTTACTTACTGTACACAAGACCTGCACAATTCCATTCCCCCAGGGCTGCAAACAGGCCCGGTTTTCAAGGTTATCCTTAAAACCGGGGCTGTTTGCAGCCCTCGAGGACTGGAGTTGTGCAGGCCTGACTGATTGTAAATGTTTTGACTTTCTGTACATAAATGTTTTCACTTACAGTAAACCATACACCTGTTGATGTTTTGAATTGCTGTACACTTAAAATGTTTTTACATTGTATTTGTAAATAAATGTTTTTGTATTTACTCCATCAAGAAAAGAAAATGTTGATTTGTTTTAAATTGTTCCATTGTCTCCTTTTATACTATAACAAAATACAGTGTTTCTAGAGCATACTGTACAGTACTGTCCAGGCATACGGTACTGTATACTGTAGGCATGCTCAGTACTGTACATCACAAGAGTATTACAACAATACATGCTGTACGGGTAGAGAATACACATATGTACTGGAATACATGTAGAATAAATGCATACTTTTTATTTTTTCAGGTTTATTATAAAGTATATATAAAAAAAGTATTGTTTACGGTCTGAAAACAACAGCATACTGTTTCATGTATTCTATCCTAATCAATAACAACGGCCACTAAACTGTAGAATCCGGTACTTGTATTTTTTTACTCTGATTCAGCAATGTGCAGGTATTGTAACACAAAGCGATATTATCCATCGAAATCCCTCCATTTGCCGTTTTCCGCATGAGATGACAAAGTTTTCTTTTCTGAGGAACAAAAAAAAAGTAAAAGTTTTACTGTAATGGTCAGTCAGTCCCCTAAAAAAGTTCCCACAGTCAGTCCCACCAATAATTTTCTCGGGGGGCATCTCCTATTCACATGCTCATGCGCCTACCATCGATGTGATGACACCCATATGCGTTTCAAGAAGGTTCCAATGCGCATGCGCCTAGCTTTTCACCAATTGTGCAGTATCTACTGTAGAAGCTGCTCAGCCAATGATATTGCTTACAGGAGAATCGCTTGACTTTTGAATCGTATTGATATTGTATTTTCAAAATAAAAAAAACAGACTTTCCCAATCAGCTGGCGCCGAACCACTGCCAGTCCCATATTCTTGATCATACACGTCGTTGACAGGTGACAGCGGGACTACTACAGCTGATAAGACTGGAAATCGCTTAGGTACATGCAAGCTTGCTCGAATCTGTACGCGAAATCCGGCTCAGGCTGCAGGTATCCGGGCGGGGACAGACAGCAAGGGTTTTCACTGACGGTCGGACCATTATTGGAAGCTGCCGCTGTCGCTGTCGCATTGCTTGCCAGCGACTGACGTTTCTTAGTTGGTTTTAACACGACCTCTTGCCTTTTGCAGTCTCCATGATCATAGATACGGGAAAAACCCGGTGATACACACCAATACCCTCCAATAACATCGGGATCAATACGAAAAAAACATGGATCGCTACATAACTTTTTCCTTATTGCACGCTTCCACACATGAGCATCTGGCGAAAATTTGTAAAAGTCATAGTTTTCGATAAAATACTGATAAATTTGAACAACTGTTGCCATCTTATCATCTGTTGCATTAATCGCGGCCCATATTAAATAAGTGTACGTTCTGTCGGGTTTTTGGAACACGGACTGCAGTTGTGCACTCATGGCGGGACTCTCAGGACAATAACCAGACCAGAAACTGTGCTTGTCTTTTTTTAATATGAAAAGCCTAAATTGATACATTATTGTAACTTCTTCCTTCAGTCCCAAGGCCAATTTACAATGGACCACTGTGGTATTTTTTTAAACTGCATAAAGGGGGGAAACAACAAGCGCAAAAAACTGTGAACTAAAAGGATACGTAGTAGTCCAACTTATAAATTTCCTTGATGGGGGCCGCACCGGACCGCAAATGGGTTCGTTCAGAGCCACTTGTGTTTGTTATGGGAGTAAAGTTCCGATTGCGCACGAGCTCATTAAATAAGGAAATATATAAAAAAAAGAAGGGAGAGAGAACACAATAGTGTGATATTGTAAGTAACCGTCACGGCAAAAGGTAATAAACTCACATTAGGCAAGGATAGATAGGCATTTCGGTTGTTAAGTGAACCACACTGGTATTCAGGAATCTCTGTGGGGCTGGCACTGTAGACCTTCTCTCGCAGTAGGACTCGCAGCGTTAACAGGCTACTCTCCTCCAATCGAAAAACTTTCAGCGTCAGGATTAGCTCCTCCACAGCAGGATAATCTCAATAAAGAGATGACATAAATAGTGTAATACTGTATACACAATTCATAAATAGCTGAAGCCAAATGGACACTCACATTAAAATAAATATAAAACAGCTTGTGGTTGTTAAAGTAACCAACTTCACCAGGTATTACTGGAAAAACCAGAAAATATCCAGGAACACAGGAAAAGGACGCAGGAAAACGGGATAAATCTTTATAATAAAAAATATGTATAAAAACACAAACAACAGAGGCCACAGAAGCTATACAGGGAACAACTGCTAACACAACTCCCAATAAACCCCAGTGATGGCCATACACCAGGGGTTAAGGACAGAGAGGGTAACAGAGCTCCAGACAGCTCCCAAGAAACTCCTGCTGTTGCTATAAGGGTAGAAATAAGTCCCAACGTGTTTCGTCTTAACAAAGACTTCTTCAAGGGGTGGTAAACCAGTCCTGCAGTCCTTCAGTCCTTTTCCTTAAGTAGTTTGTATTTCACGCCTTTTTTCCGTTTTTACTGAAGTCCTATTGGTTGCGCATTGCGTTTCATATGCAAATGCGTTCCACAGTGTAGCGCGACGTCACGCATGTGACGTCACTAAGTGGAAATAAAATAAATAATATACAGATGCCTATTTTCTCTCTACATAGAGAGGTGAGGTAATGTATAAAAAAGGAGAGCATCTAAGCTCATATTGCTTAACTAATACTGACTATGTGCGAACATATAAATGTTAATAATAGTAGTAACATACAAAATAGCAATACCACTAAATATAGTAGGTAATAGAGTATTAACAGTTTTAATCAAAGGCGAACAGAAAGGTTCCCCCTCTATTGAGCACTCAATCCTGGAAAGTCTAAAGTGGACTGAAAATCGCCCTGTAGTCATTACTACAAAAAACTGGTAAGTTGCCCAGTATCACCGCGGAAATCAAAAATAATAAAATTTTATTAATTCTACATAGAAAATGTTAAAAACACATATACATTGTTAAAATTCCCGTGCTGTGTGGCTAATGAGTAAGTAGTCCTTATATAGAGCAATAGTAATTGTATGCCTCTATATTCTCATGTGACATCCAATAATCATCTACTAATGTAGTATGGCTACGTGCATATAGGTATTGATAATATATACAACGCCTATTAAATTAGGCTAGTGTGATGTTGTGGCGTGTGATCTGAAAATATGCTATTGCATAAGTGGTTATTCACATAAACCTAAGTGGCAGAGTACATATCAGAATAACAGGTCAAGATCTCTCATGTTATACCTCTATCAGAGAGTACTTCAATGCAATGCTTTTGCAAAATCAATTGTTGGATTGAGGCTAGATTATAACTCCATTATATCATACAGGTGTTTGAATTGCAGCTATGAGTTAAATGCAAAATGAGGTATTTCTTATCTTTGCAGCTAACAGCGATATAATAGACTACCACAATAATAACCAATTGCTTCTTGCATATGTAGGGAGTACCCCAGTACCACCGCATGTACAGTAATGTGACCACAATAGCCAATATGGCCAACCATAAGCCACTATCCTAGAGATACAACCAAAATTACATGGAGGAATCCCTCACAAATAGAGATGTATGTTGGTACAAATCAGTAACCAACACTGCCACAATATACAAGCCTGCTCGTAGCCGAACCCGATAGGATGTCGCCACTTGACCTGTTATTCTGATGTGTACTCTGCCACTTAGGTTTATGTGAATAACCACTTATGCAATAGCATATTTTCAGATCACACGCCACAACATCACACTAGCCCAATTTGATAGGCGTTGTATATATTATCAATACCTATATGCACGTAGCCATACTACATTAGTAGATGATTATTGGATGTCACATGAGAATATAGAGGCATACAATTACTATTGCTCTATATACGGACTACTTACTCACTAGCCACACAGCACGGGGATTTTAACAATGTATATGTGTTTTTAACATTTTCTATGAAGAATTAATAAAATTTACCAGTTTTTTGTAGTAATGACTAAAGGGCGATTTTCAGTCCACTTTAGACTTTCCAGGATTGAGTGCTCAATAGAGGGGGAACCTTTCTGATCGCCTTTGATCAAAACTGTTAATATTATAACCATATCCTCCAGAGCACCTCTCACTTTACACAATTCTCTTGTTATACATGGTGATGCGGTCCCACTAATCTATGCTTTGTTAGGTAATAGAGTACTAATAATTCTAAAACAATAGAAAAAGGTGGAATGGTGTATAATTGAAGAGAGCAAATATGCTCATGGTGTATAACTACTATTAACTGTGTATTTTTTTTAACACCTGCAAGTCGACACATTTCTGAAGCGCATGCGCATTACAATTCATGAATATTTGCCATCTGGCGGATACGCGAAGAATTTCAACCAATTAAATCCGAACCATTATCAATAAACACATCAACCTCGCATTAACCGCGGGTGTGAATGCAACATGAATGCGGAATAAATGCGGTCAGAATGCGGCATGAACGAGGTGAAGTGCAGTGAAATGCGTGGCATTCGGAAAAAAATCCCGAAAAAATTCGGAGATGTTGGAGAAAAATGGGGCCGCGGCTGTACTTGTATTATAGTGTGTATTCTAGACCAATTTTAAACAATTTAAAACAATTTAAAACAATCAACATTTTTTTTATTGGTGGAGTAAGTCAAAACACATTTATGGAGTACTGTAGGTAAAAACATTTATTTATGAATGCAATTTAAAACAGACAACATTTTCTTTTATTGAAGTACAGCAAGTCAAAACATTTACAGGTGTATGTTGCAAGTAAAAATATTTATTTTGGAATACAATTTAAAACAATCAACAAGTCAAAAATGAATCACGCAGCGAATTCGATCCCCAGCAGTGATTCCTTCCAGGGACGATGCCTTCTATGCTGCAAAATGCCATTGATGGAGTCTCTCACGATTTTCATCAAATGATCTGTAATGGAATAATAGCCCTGCAATTCCTTCACAATAGTCTTTCTTACATTTTCAGGAAGAGCCCTTTTGACGCGATTCCCTTTGTAATTTACATTGTGGGACAATCCGCAGTACACCACGTAGGTCAGGTGGTGCTTGAAAATGTACATGGCATGTTTTTGGGCTACACCACCACTTGCAAACCTATACTTATCCCTGAGTGGCTGGGACAGCTCGCACAAGATGATGTCGGGCACCATCTCAATGCAAGCGTGTGTGGGTGGAATTCTGGGAGCGGGTGTGCTTCTGGTAGCGGGTGTGCTTCTGGGAGCGGGTGTGCTTGTTGCTGCGGGCGAGGGTAGGTGGTCTGCGAGGATGCTTTCCTCCTCCTGTCTTAGTCGCCTTGTCTCTTGGCGTGGTCTTGATGGGGCTGTCATGTCATTCTCGTCAACGGCATACATGAACACATATTCTTCAGATGGAGGGGTGCGCTTGGTGATGGAAGGTTGAAGGTCCCATCCATCCCATCCATGCCACCCTCCTGCTAAAGCGGCCAACATACAGGGCAAGAACTCCAAGCCAATTATGTATCCCCGCTATGTCAGTCTCTATCTTCTCCATGCGCTTATCCATCTTCTCCATACGCTTATTCATCTTCTCAATCCGTTGATCCATAGTTAGCATGGTCTCGAAAAGGAGATCTATCTTTACTAGCATAGAGTTCTCAGGGATATCGACACTTAACCCATTCAGCATGCAGTCTAACGAGCTGGATCTTGTGCATGGGGTGCTGTGGACATCTGAGTGGATGGTTGCTGGAGCGGATGAGATACCTGTAGGGGTTCCCTGGAGAGAAGCGGCAGCGTCGTCGAGTGCAGGAGAAGGTGAAATGTGGGTTCCAGGGAAAGCAGCACCAGCGTGGAGTGCAGGAGAAGGTGTCCTGGAGGTTCCCGGGAGAGAAACTGCAGCGTTGTCGCGGAGTGCACGAGAATGTGTCCTTGCGGTTCGAAGGGTTGGCTTCCATTTGTTTTGCTTTAAGGATATAATAGCCAATGTCTTCTTGACATAATAAGGCTTCTTAAAAGCCTTAGCTTTTGGGGTCGTCAGGGGTTTTTCTTTATTAGCCTTAGCCTGTCGCTTTGGCCTTGGCTTGGAAACGGCTCCCGCCTTTCGCTTTTTCAGCACGGCAGAAGCAAACGGATTCGTGCGTCCGTAGTATCAGGGTTGATCCATGGGAGCAGATGGCACAATGCATTATCTGGACAAGGGCAAGTTCAGATACAGATCATCGAGTGGTAGGCTATGCAATGTGTGTCACCTTTTATGCATGGCGACGAGGTGCAGGTGTTAAAAGTGGGCGTACTCTAATGTGACTCATTAACGTATAAATACACCATCCATTTTGTTGGTTTCACAGCACATTGAATACACATCGACAAAACATCGAATATATATTCTTGTGCTTGTATTTCTTTCTACATGCAGCGATGCCTGTTAAAAAGATTTCTAAGGATCTGAGCATGAGAATTAAGGAGATGCACACGAGAGGACAATGGATTTCAAATATTCAACGCTGTTTAAGTACTTCTGGCCTCGTTGTACAAGCAGCCACCGTGAGCTATCATGCCCACGGTAAGACTAAAAAAGTCACGAGGACAGCAACGGTAACTACTGTGGCAGGACGGCCTCGCGGTGGGGTCAGTAAGACGCTTGACATGATGGGAAACTTTAAACACTAGTGGTTTATTAGCCACAACCAAAATAAGTACGGTTGCACTGTCCCTATAAGAAACTACTTTCTTGCAAATTAAAGCCTAGTCCCGTTAGGGACACTAACTCACTTCTTGAGCCCTTACTAATAGGACAGCCAGCTAATCTGGTCATGCCCAAAACATGCTACACAAACGATAACCAATAAGCATAATAAGAATAAAGTCTTATCTGTTTCAGCTCCAACAGCAAACAGGAACACGGTTCCGGGGAGCAGGCTGTGTCCAGCCTCGCAGTAATCTGTATCTTTATCCTGGGTTGGGGTCCCAGCTGGTCCCAGCAGCCTAGCTCCTTGCAGGACTGGGGACCAGAGCAACAGCAACGGCTTCCCAGCCGGGAGAGTTCTCTCCACCTTCCTGTGGAAAAACAAGCTCACCTTGTGTGAGCAACTTCCTGCTTTTTAAAGCACTTGTTTCACTGATAGTTCAGCCCCTGTTTAATTAGGCTGCAGGTGTGCTTCTTTCTGTCTGAGGAGATTAACACTCTGTGAACTGGCTGCAGCGTCTCTCCATTCACTATTCCAGCCTACTGAGTTAGTGACTCTGTCACATATCCCTCTCCCCAGCAAAACATTGTCCTGTGGAGCGGCCCGTGCACCATTCCCGTGCACCAGCATCTTCGTCGAAAATGTCTGACGTCGGCCCTTCCCTCCCCCTTTTTTTTTCTTGCCTTCCAATTTAGGCATTTTCTTTTTGGGGTAATTACCAGGCTACCTGTGTCTGAAGACTGGTACCTCCCTATTTCTTTATCTTGTGCCAGTTTCAGTTTAAGGTTGATGCTCCGCTTTTGTTGTGTCTCTTCTTGACAAGGTTCCTGAGCATCCTGTTGTCTATTAGCTTTCTCTGCCAGGATTCTACGCCATGCTGTGACCTTGATCTGTAAATCCTGAAGATGCATTGTTGTCCTTGTCCTCTTGTGCTCAGAGTCTCCCTTATCCTGTAGAAGAGCATTGACCTCGGTCAGCTCATTGTATACACTCGCCAGTGACTGTTTGGCCTTCTCTTTTGGACCTTTCTTCCTCAGTGTACCTTCAGTGTTCGGTTCCACACCATTTATCTTCAGTACTTCAACTTGGTCGGGATTCCTTTTAACCCGAAGTACACCCCATGGCACCTCTCTTTTACGGTCAGCAGACTCATAGGCTTGGGCCTTTCTGTCTTGACTCTTTAACTTACTCTGTTGGGAGATTTGCTGGACTATCTGTGCGGTCTTTCTCCCCTTATGATCATGGGCACACTTCCGTCTCATTCGCGGCTGTCTCTTCACAGTGGCTGCCCTCATGGCAAGGAATCCACTTTGTGTCCCCTGGGCACTGTAGTTTGATTGGATTCTTACTGTGCTAGTGCATCGCAATTTGGCCTTCGCATTCCGTGCCTTGTGGAAAGTAGACTGTAGTTCTGCAACGGTATCACGGTCATGCTTCCTGGAGTGCCTCCCTTGTTTTATCTCTACCGCCACCTTTTCCTTGGACTGCTTCAGTAACCCAAACGTCTGTCTTGGGGTTGCAAGCTTTTCCTCCAGCTTCATCTGAGAAACCTCCTGCTGGTCAGCCATAGAGTCCAACGTAGCGTCCCGCTCAGTCTTCAGAGCCTCAAGCTCCTTGACCAGGTCACACTTTTGTTTCTCCGCCATCTTGCGGCCAGCACACTCAGACTCCAGGTCCTTCCTCAGGTCTTGAACCAGTCCTTCTGCCTTTCTTCTTTCACTCAGTGCGGCTGCTAGTTCATCTTCGTTAGAATTGAGTCGCGATTCTACGTCTCCTAGCAGACTCAGAGCAAGGCTTAAATCTGTCTCTCTTTCTTTATTCTGGACCTGCAGCTGCTGATGCTCCTCCCGGACCTTGTCTAGCTCCAGCTGTAGCCGGGCCCCCTCATTGGTCGTGTAGTCCAGCCGCTTGTGGATATCAGCCATCTCGGTTTCATGGTGCAACATCAGGCAAGCCACCTGTCGGAAGGTCACCTTCTCCCGCTCGGCGAGCTGTATCTTGCGTTCAGCAACCTGCGTTTGCAGCTCTTCAATCTGATGCTGCCAGTCCCCTCTCAGGGCCTTCACCTCTTCCCGGTGCTTACTCTGGGTTTGCATCAACGCCTCCTCCATCTTTTTGAGCTCTGCTGTTCTTGTCGCCAGTATCGCTGTTGCATCTGTCTTCCAGGCTTATTTCTCCTTGGCATACTGACTCATGGAGATGGAGTTGCCTCTCTGCTTCTCCAGCTCTTGCTCCAGTCTTTGGACCTTCTCATGTTGCCTCTCACACAGAGTCACCTGGCTTCTAAGCTCCGCCTCCAGCGATGCTCTTGTGGCGCTCAACGTGATCTTCAGCTGCTCCAGGGCGAGGCATTCTTTTTCCAGCATTTTCTCTGTATTCTGCAGAACAGCCTGTACTTCATTTTTTTCTTGCGCCAATTGCGTCTTCACTTTCTGCGCTTGGTGAAGCTTCTCAGTCCCATCACTGACCTGACCAGTCAGGTTTAAAACCTCTTCCTTCAGGTTTATATTCTCCATTTTCACAGTCTCTATATCCCTTAGGACAGTTTCATTGGCTTTCTTCAAAGTACCCAGCTCTGCCCATAGCGATGCTCTTGTGGCGTACAGCGTGGCCCTCAGTTCCTCATGCTGTTCTGTGGGGACATACTGGGTACTCAGCCGTTCCTGTAGCACTCGCTGCTTCTCCTTGGCTGCTTGCAGACTTGCATGTAGCTCTTGCAGCTGGCTCTGCCATAAGTGCGTTGCCTGTGTGTGCTGCTGCAGGGAGACACGTTGCATCCTCTCTGCATTCTGCAGTGCTTCCTTCACCTCTAGCTTTTCCTGGATCAATTGCTTCTCCACTTTTTCTGCTTGGTGGAGCTTCTTATCACCTTTACTGATTTGATCAGTCAAGTCTGAATTTTTCTGCGTCAGACTTACATTCTCCTTCCTTACAGTCTCTAAATCCCTCAGGGCATTCTCATGGGTTTCCTTCAACATACCCAGCTCTGTGTTTAGACTGTGGCCCTCCTGGAGTGAGAGCTCCAGCTCTGTTTTGAGCGTGCTAGCTTCTTGGTGAGAAACTTCTAAGTCTTTGATGAAGTTTTGCACATCTTTCTGGGACATCTGATAGCATAGTCTCCAGTCAAGACTTGTTCTCTCTGATTCCATGTTAGCAATTGCGGTGTTGGCCTTATCCAAACTTGTCATCAGCTCCTCCAACTCACTCCGTAAGAGATGCTCTGTTTTCTTTAAAGCCGCATACTCTTGTATAGCTGGGAGTATACACCTCTGTACCTCGGCATTAGCTTCTCGCTCCCTATTCAATTGTTCCTGCAAGACATCATAATCACGCTTTGCAGTTTGGAGTGCAGAAATTAAGGCCTCTTTTCCCTGGATCAAGGATTCAGCTTCCCTTTGCTCCTCCTTTTCCTTTGCCACCGTTCCTGTGAACGGTCTGCAGCACATCTCGGCGCCTTTCTGACGCATGTCCTGACAGCGCAGGTTCAAGTGGCTTGGTCATTTCCCCTGTGATTTGAGGAACAGTTTTCTTTTTCTTCTTTCTTTTTGCTTTATTAGCTCCAGAGATATCAGTTACCACTCAGTGATATCAGTTACTGGGCACACGCTCACTGGTATCAGCTTCCACATCTTGCTTGCACTCATAGGGCATTGCTTGCTTTTGCAGCTGTTTGTCTTTGAAAATTTTGGGGCATACATCTTCCATGTGACCTACTTTATGACAGGCCCAGCATACTAAATTCATCTGTGGGTACGGCTCTCCTCCAGTCGTCATCATCATCATCGTATGGCCTGAAGGGACACTGTTTTGTATGGTTATGTACATTGCAAAACTGACACATGACGGCGGCCATTTTAAAACCCCGGATTTTTTTTTTCACCCGACGAGGCAGACTTTGCACAACACACGTAACTTGTATGGGCTTTACAATCTTTGAACCGTCTGGGTTCTTCTTAGGGCAACATCTTTGCCAAAATTCATTTTCACTTTTTTTTTTACCAGACAGGGCAAACTTTGCTCACAGCACTTGCTAGCTATAAATTCACTCACTTCAGCAAAAGGCATTAGCTTTACACAGCAATCCTTTCATACCCGACGTGGCAAAATTTACACTCAGCGCTTGCTGGCTGTAACTTCCATGCTTCAGCAAAAATCATTTTATTTTTTTTCGCTTGAGTTCAGTGTCTCAACACATCTTCATCTAATGACCCCCAGAGGCGTAGCATCCCACTTCTGACTCCACCTGTGGCAGGACGGCCTCGCGGCGGAGTCAGTAAGACGCTTGACACGATGGGAAACTTTAAACACCAGTGGTTTATTAGCCACAACCAAAATAAGTATGGGTGCACTGTCCCTATAAGAAACTACTTTCTTGCAAATTAAAGCCTAGTCCCGTTAGGGACACTAACTCACTTCTTGAGCCCTTACTAACAGGACAGCCAGCTAATCTGGTCATGCCCAAAACATGCTACACAAACGATAACCAATAAGCATAATAAGAATAACGTCATCTGTTTCAGCTCCAACAGCAAACAGGAACACGGTTCCGGGGAGCAGGCTGTGTCCAGCCTCGCAGCAATCTGTATCTTTATCATGGGTTGGGGTCCCAGCTGGTCCCAGCAGCCTAGCTCCTCGCAGGACTGGGTACCAGAGCAACAGCAACGGCTTCCCAGCCGGGAGAGTTCTCTCCACCTTCCTGTGGAAAAACAAGCTCACCTTGTGTGAGCTACTTCCTGCTTTTTAAAGCACTTGTTTCACTGATAGTTCAGCCCCTGTTTAACTGCAGGTGTGCTTCTTTCTGTCTGAGGAGATTAACACTCTGTGAACTGGCTGCAGCGTCTCTCCATTCACTATTCCAGCCTACTGAGTTAGTGACTCTGTCACACTACGTAGTAAGTACACGTACTGTAAAGTATTTTAAATATGTTTACTTTACCGTGCACTACTGCAATAGCACTTTTATTGTTTAGATGGCTTATTGTTTTTAGCAGAACCATTTTCCTAGCAATTATTAGATACTGTATACTGTTCTATACAATTTGTTTTTATGTTGCACCTCCTTCCTCAATTATCATAATTGCATTCTTGCATTCTTATAATCAATTCTATTTCAAAGTGAGTTGCACCTCTTTCCTTACTTATAACTCACTTCATTATTACTCATTATAAATCACGCACACACAACCCCCCATTTCAGTACACTGTAAACAGTATGACACACACAACTAAAGCACCAGTATATTTATATAAATATATTATACTGTATACAGTATATATCTATTATAATTGTTATCTCTGTATATTTATATAACTACAGTATACAATATTATATATATTTAGCCATACTGTAGGCCTGAGCATAAATGATGTACTGTACTTGTGGCCTACTGTAACGTATTGTTGTTTATCCTTTATACTGTAGGGAGACAACTCTTCTGGTTGACCAAATAAGTGAAGGAATGATGAGAAGAGTGCCTTATGGATCAAAGACACTCTGCTTAAAAATCACAATCTAACTGTATCAGCATCAAGAAGATGAGATGCAGAATTGGATGGAAATATGGACGTGTGAGGTTAGTACTGGACAGTACAGGCGGTAAAAGTGTGGTTTAAGAAACTGTACTGTACCTATAAAATTAATCCTTGTCATTACAGAGCATTCCCTATGATAAGGGATGTCAACAAGATCAAGAGATTGGTCCAGGCACAGGCATGATCGAAAGTGGTGAAACTTTTCAGGATTGCATCTTTACTGACGAGTCTACTGTATCGCTGGAGAGATTTGCCACCTTTGCATTCCACAAAAAAGCACGCATATCTATGAAGCCACGTCCAAAACACGCAGTGAAGATGCATGTGTGGGGTGCCATCTCTACCAGACCAGAATGCATCGTCATCTTTGATGGTAAAATAATGCACAAAGTCACATGCTGTAGCTTTATGCACTGTACTGTACATTATTTGAGCACTTTTCTTTTCTTGTTACAGGAATCATGAATAAAGTTTTTTTCCAAGAGCAAATAGTGCCTGAAATTGTGGAATACATCACACGTGAATTCCCAGATGGTCACCGTTTCTACCAGGACAACGATCCGAAGTACACCGCATCAACTGCGCATATTCTTGCCTGCGGTATCAACTTGGTGAAGACGCCAGCGGAGTAAGTATGGTAACCGTGTCTCATTTTTTCACACTGTTTACTGTGTATCTCTTTAACTAATTCTCCTTTCCCCCCCT
Organism: Ascaphus truei; assembly: GCF_040206685.1. NCBI lineage: Eukaryota > Metazoa > Chordata > Amphibia > Anura > Ascaphidae > Ascaphus > Ascaphus truei. The sequence goes on from NC_134483.1 coordinate 238,133,981, forward strand.
CCAATGACAGATCGCCAGACTTCAATCCTTTCGAAATGGTCTGGCATCAGCTGAAGGATCATATCCGAAAAGTGGTGAAACCCTCAAAAAAGGATGAGTTGGCGAATGCCATTCTGAGTTTTTGGAACGATGTACTCACCGTGGAACGATGTAATAAATATATCGACCATATTGTGACTGTGTTGCCCATTGTCATAGAGCGTACTGGGCATGCATCAGGAAGGTAGTATGGTACAGTACTGTACTGTAGTATGGTAAGTACAGGCACACCAAGTACAGTATGATACAGGTGTGTATGGCACAGATTGTTTTTCAGTATACAGCATGCACTTAACTGCTCTCATTATTTCTTTTCATAGAGAGCTGCACTACCAATCTTGTTACAAAGTATTTTACAGTAGTTATAATGTATAATGAGTTCCAGTATACAGCAGTTTGACAGTAATAACTGCATAGTCCAAAATGGAGTGGTTATACTGTAAACAATGCCATTATGTGCACTTAACTGCACTCATTATTTATTTTCAGAGAGAGCTGCACTACCAATCTTGTTACAAAGTATTTTACAGTAGTTATACTGTAGTTACACTGTATAATGAGTTCCAGTATACAGCAGTTTGACAGTAGTAACTGCATAGTCCAATATGGAGTAGTTATACTGTACACAATGCCATTATATGCACTTAACTGCACTCATTTTTTTCTTTCCTTTTCAGAGAGATCTGCACAAAAAAAGGATGGGCGGGGGGGGTAGCATGTGTAAATTGTGTGAACTGTGTGTATAGTTTATCTACAGTCATGATTTACACAACCCCCCCTCTCTCAATGAAGTACAGAATGCAATGTGGCCATGACGAAGAAGAGAAAGACTAAAAATTTGTATTTTTGTTATGCAGTACATGCGTGCGCATTAATAATCAACAAGGTCCCAGGTCCAAAAGAGAATTACACACAGGCGCAGAACTGTGAAAGCAGGCTCGGGAAGATTAAAGCCACAAAGCCAACCATTTGAAAATGAATGGTTTGTGAGAGGTGTTGATAAGTTGAAATCCTTAAGCCTTGTGTGTGTGCGGGGGAGGGGGGAGGAGGGGAAGCTGTATGAAGGATTACCTGTAGTTCAAATATATATTTTCAACAGGTTAGAATAATGTTTTGATCCCCAGACCCCCAAATAAAAATCACTGTACTATGCCACCCACCTCATAAAGAACATGCATGACTAGTGTAGAATTAAAAACCAACATTACTGATTGATTCTCATAATATCCAGAATTGCTATGCAAGCCCATGTCAATAACTGAAAAAAATATATATTTGTAAAACTAGATTCTCAGAATATCAAGAATTGGTATGCAGGCACATCACATGTCGAGAAAAGAAAAAACAGAAAAAACAAACAAAAAAAATACTTTTATTTTCAGACAACTGTATAACTTCTATTTGAATGGGAAGTTATACACGCATGCGCATTAATAATCAACAAGGCCCCAAGTTCCAAAGAGAAATACACACAGGCGCAGAACTGTGAGAGCAGGCTCGGGAAGATTAAAGCCACAAAGCCAACCATTTCAAAATGAATGGTTTGTGAGAGGTCTTGATATGAAGTTGAAATCCTTGAGCCTTGTGTGTGTGCGGGGGGGGGGGGAGGGGGGAAGTTGTATGAAGGATTACCTGTACTGTAGTTCAAAGACATATTTTCAACAGATCAGCATAATGTTTTGATCCCCACACCCCAAAATAAAAATCACAGTGCTATGCCACCCACCTCATAAAAACGTGCATGACTAGTGTAGAATTAAAAAGCAACAGTACTGATTGATTCTCAGAATATCCAGAATTGCTATGCAGACAGATGTCGATAAACGTAAAAAATAGATATTTGTAAAACTTGATTCTCATAATATCCAGAATTGCTATGCAAACCCATGTCAATAACCGAAGAAAAAAAATATTTGTAAAACTTGATTCTCAGAATATCAAGAATTATTATGCAGGCACATCACATGTCGAGAAAAGAAAAAACAAAAACAAAAAATACTTTTATTTTCAGACTACTGTAGAACTTCTAATTGAATGGGAAGTTATACATGCATGTGCATTAATAATCAACAAGGTCCCAGGTCCCAAAGAGAATTACACGCTCAGAACTGTGAGAGCAGGCTCGGGAAGATTAAAGCCACAAAGCCAACCATTTGAAAATGAATGGTTTGTGAGAGGTGTCGATAAGAAGTTTAAATCCTTGAGCCTTGTGTGTGTGCGGGGCGGGTGGGGGGAGGGAGGGGGAAGCTGTATGAAGGATTACCTGTAGTTCAATTACATATTTTCAACAGGTCAACATAATGTTTTGATCCCCACACCCCCAAATAAAAATCACAGTACTATGCCACCCCCCTCATAAAGAATGTGCATGACTAGTGTAGAATTAAAAAGCAAAAGTACTGATTGATTCTCATAATATCCATAATTGCTATACAAGCCCATGTCGATAACCAAAAAAAAAAGATATTTGTAAAACTTGATTCTCAGAATATCAAGAATTGTTATGCAGGCACATCACATGTCAAGAAAAGAAAAAAGAAAAAAAAAAGAAATACTTTTATTTTCAGACTACTGTAGAACTTCTAATTGAATGGGAAGTTATACATGCATGCGCATTAACAATCAACAAGGTCCCATGTGCAGGAATGTAAGGCCACGCTCGGGAAGATTCAAGCCAGAAAGCCATCCATTACAAATGAATGGTGTGGGAGAGGTGTAGATAAGAAGTTGAAATCCTTGAGCCTTGTGTGTGTGCGGGGGCGAGGGGGAGAGTGCTGTATAATGGATTATCAGTTCAAAGAAATATTTTCAAAATCATAATGTTTAATGCGCCGAAATGTGATACTGTAACACACGCCTATGCGTTTCAACAATGTTCAAATGAGACATACTGTACAGTACACGCATGCGCATAGTATAAAAACAGTATGAAAAGAAGTAAAAGTATAGATTACTAAATAATACATATAGAAAGTCGAAGAAGACGCGACGTTATATTTTTGTAATACTGTATAAATCTTGCAATATACAATTACTGCGCGCGCACACACAGACTTGCAGAATATGTACGGCTGTACTGTAGGTTGAATTGCTATTAGACTTTTAAGACAACAACTCGCGATCGCCCGTCTGAGTTTTTAGACGGTATTGCAGTATTGCGGCCAGCGTAAAATCCGAGCGCTAACATATCGCAAACCGCTCCGGAAAAAAACAAAACATACCGCATCTGGCCGCAGTTGTCAGAGCGACACGGCTACGGGCGCATTAGGATAAAGGCGGCCGCATCTGTACATCATTAAGGGGGATGCAGAAGGGAGAAAGAGTGCTGATAACTGAAGCAGTGTAACGCCTGTATGCCCGCAGACCTGGCCAGTCTCCAGTACTAAGGTGGGTAAGGGTATAGCATGCACCCACAGCAGTGAGGGTGTGTCCGGAGTGTGGTAGTAGTGTTGCTGTGCCTGGAGAGTAAGAGTTAACGTTATACTTGCTGAGTCCGGGGTGCCAGAGGTCGGAGGGTAATGTCCAAGTGCCAGAGTTCAGGGGTTGGATAGAGCAGCGTAGTGATGTCCGAAAGCCAGGGTTCAAGGGCAGGAGAAGGCAGCATAGTAAAGTCCAAAGCAGAGTTCAGGTTCAAACCAAATGAATCCAAACAGGGGCAGGGACAGGAACCAGAGCTGGAACAGACAAGGGAGCTAGGCATAGACACTGCACACAGGAGCTACAGGAAAGCTATGCAGAGCAAGGACTGAGAGGACAGAGTGTGGTTATATGGGAAGAAGGGCCAATAGGGGTGAAGGGAGGAGCAGAGGTTTGAGTGGGTAATTGCAGGGATAGGTCTGTGAGAGCAGAGGAGGAGACAGGGAGGTAATCGAGGGAAATAGCCTGCAACCGACGGGGGGGCGGAGCCAGCGCCTGAGGACGGCTGAAAATTAGAGCGGGTGCGCGCGCCTTCTGTAACCTTGTTATGCGCGCGCACCGCGCGTGCACCAGAGCGTGGGGGAAGCATCGTGGAGGAGGCACTCGGCACGAGAGACAGAGGGGAAGGAGGAGTGGAGGAACCAGGTAGGGAAAGGGCTGGGATGACGGACGCACGCCGAGGGGCGCGTGTACCACGATAGGGGACAAGCGATCGGGAGCGCGCGCGCTCGGTGAGGGGACCGCGCGCGTGTTCAGAACGTGTGCCTGGGCGGGCGGGCCGTGGAGGAACGGTTCAGGGAGGAGGATAGAGATTGGGGGCATAGGGGAGCGGAACATCTAGCCTCCGTGGGACATGAGGGACGGGGACACGCTGGGAAGCGCGAGTCCCCTGATCCGTTATAAGCAGGCAGCAGGGTGATGAGATAGCAGTTTTAACAAATAAATAAACGTTATGACTAAGCCACACAATCATTTACAAAGAGTACATTTGTGGTGCACACTACACTCATTTTGTTTAATTTTTATGTGAATATATACAGTGAAAATACCGTGAATAATGTGAAAAAATAAATAAAATATTTAAAAATTAAAACGTGGTGCTGTGTTCACTAATTGCTACTGCCTCAAGATAATTCAACCTTGGCAATTGTTACTACATAACTGTTGGATCCACACAATAATATGACATTAGAGGTGTACTTCTAAAGTGGATTTAACTCTCCTGTTTGCTATTGCAAGCTGGGTTCAATTGTGTTTGTATATCCACAGATGTAGGTCTATATGCCAACAGGTGCCACTGCTTAACACATTGCATACATTCACAGTTATATGGCAGCAAATTTCAACCAAATGTCTGATAAATCCATATCCATCAAAAACATAATGTAGTGAATATCTTGCAAATTCATGTATACACAATGGAGCTGTTAGCAGGGGAGTCTGTATGCAGCTAAACTTTCATATGAACGCTGTTTGCTATAAACAGCACAGCTCCAACATCGCTGTCAAGTTTTACTAGGGGATCCCTCTCTTTAGTGAAAGCAACAAGAACGCAACATTGTGTCTCCAATAGCTGGCAATAACCTCTGTGTAGTGTAGGAATGTTAAGATAATACTTAGCTAGTTTGTAGCCTCTGTGTTCAGCAGCTTCACTCATATGTAAGCGGAGCTTATAGTCAGGCAGCAATAGCACCGGCAGTCTGAGGATCAACAGCACCACGTGATGTGAAGTCACTGCGTCATTACGCCCTACGCGGTTCTCTCCAGGCGGAGCTTCCTAAAACAAACTGTTTTTAAACACTGACAAGACTGTAACAATGGTATTTGAGACACAGGCTACATTTCTAAAGGCCCCTATTACTAGTTTTAAGTGTACGGTTATAATATAGTTTTACTTCAATTTAATATTTGGGTTGAATATTGATACGCTAAAATCCAAAACCTATGCAAAACTAGGTGTACTTTATAGGAACAAATCCTCCCTAAGCCCGCTGGTCACAAAGCACAGCAGATGCTAGTATCAATTATGGGGACATAGTATATGGTCCAGACAATTTAAGAGAAATGCTGCACACCTCAAAAAAGAAAATGATGATACAGTTACCAGTGCTCCAGTGTTTGCATGAAAGCCTGCGATCAGTCCTGAACAGATGAACAAAGGAACATAGGGCACAACGGGTTTGAGCAAATCAAACTCATTTATTGAGCCAACACGACGTTTCGACCATAATGGTCTTTATCAAGTGACAATGGCATAAATACATTCTCTTGTAACAACATATAAATAGTGCAGGATGAAAACGGAAGATCAACTAACCCCCCTTATGCCTGCAGGACCGCAGGGAGACTGGCTCACGCGTGCGCAATGACTCACAAGTAGTCTGCGCTTTTTGCGTTCCAAAATTATAGAAGGGTGAAGAGGATCGAGCGGACAACTACCGCGCATGCGCGAACTTGAAACGCATGCGTTCCAACTGCTAAGGACCCGGATTGATGACGTCAGCAAGATGGATGCCAGGATACACAGAAATGATGAGAATGTAAACTCCACGACATACAGAGGATTGCAAACAGCTGTTGGGGTTATCTAACAAGAGATACAGACTGGACATTGGCTAGAAGGACTGAATCAGCACATGAATTCCATCAGCACTAATTGAACAGGTTGCATTGTGGGGGTTTGGGGCACTATTTATATGTTTTTACAAGGGAATGTATTTATGCCATTATCACTTGATAAAGACCATTATGGTCGAAACGTCGTGTTGGCTCAATAAATGAATTTGATTTGCTAAAATCCGTTGTGCCCTATGTTCCTTTGTTCATCTGTTCAGGACTGATCGCAGGCTTTCGTGCAAACACTGGAGCACCGGTAACTGTATCATTATTTTCTTTTTTGAGGTGTGCAGCATTTCTCTTAAATTGTCTGCACTGTTACTACCTGTACTTTTGCTTGCACCCACCCGATTGCTATTATTAGCATAATTGTTTACTTTACTGATTAGCTTTTTAGCTTTATGTCAGTATCTATTGGGTTATTACGTCATCTGCTTATACCTGTTGCTACACAGGAGCTTTTATCCGCATTTGGATGTATTTTTTGCTAGAGGCAAGTGGCGAGGAATGTTAATATATGGAAGGTCTGGATAACCTGTCAAGTGGATTGTCTAATAGAGCAGAAATAAAGTTTTTTTTATGACGAAGAAATTAGTAAAAATTTTGTTTAAATCAACCCCACAAGAGGCTATTGGGCCGTATAGACCCACAGACCATATTAAAGATTTAGAAAGGCTTAAGAAAAAAGAAATCAACTTTACTCTCATGGTAATACATTATCAGAGTTCTACAAACAGAAACTTATCCCTAGGGGGTTTCGGATAAAAAATCGCCCAACAATTGTAATTGACAGCAATGTTTTTTGTGACAATTGGTACAACATTTTGAACAAAGCATCACTTGATTTAATACTACTAGTTATAGAAGAAGTGGGTCAGCAACTCAATACTGTGAGGCATGAAATTCTAAAAATAGAGATTGTTATTGAGCAGACACATCAGAATGACATCACTGTCCAATCATTAGATGATCTTAAAACCAAGCTACAAAAATTTAAGGATGATTTAATCCACTTCAAGAAACAAAAGTTTAAAAAGGTAGTGACAGATTATAAAGATAATAATGTCTATTTTTGGAGAAAGGCAGATAGACGTTCAAAGAATTTAACAAAATCAAAAAAGTGGCCAAAAAAGCCACAGGCTTCACGAGTGACTCTGATACCACATCATCAGTGGAGGGTGCAGTAACCCAAACCCCAGGGAGGTATTTTTTAGACGAGGGACGAGGACAGACATCAAGGGCCAAAGACGCAAGACAAGGAGGGGCCGCAGAAGTGCAAAGAATGCCTCCAGTACTTCGCCCACGACCATGAGTACGCATAATTTGATCATTAATTTGTCTTCTCATGAATTAACAGAAACGGATATTTGTGTTTTATCCAAAGGTCCCTCATTCGTTCCTACTACAAGACCTTATCCCTTTGCATTAGAGGTTGAACTGTATAAATTTGAATGAAATTTGAATTTTAAAACTTTTTTCTCTAGACCCACAGATCAGCAAGATCAGCAGTGGCAGCAACAAGAGCAGGTAAACCCTAATTGGTGCAAATTAAAATCAAGATTTATTGCACCCTTCAAAAATTCAGATGTAAATGTATTTATGCGCCTTATAAAAAATGATGTTAAACAATATTTAAAAAGCATCATTACACAAATTACAATCTGACTATTGCACAGAAAGAGGCTTTAAAAAAACTTAGGGAAAACAGTAACATCATTTTTTAAAAAGCGGACAAGGGAGGAGCACTTGTAGTGCAGGATTACAGTGTGTATAAAATAGAGGTTTTGAGGCAATTAGAGAATCGAGTGTGTTATATTAAACTTGCCATGGACCCGACTTTAAGGTATCAAACAGAAATCAAGGGGATACTACAATTAGGATTAAATAATTTATGGATTAGTGAAGAAATAGTACATTTTCTTACTATGAAAAACCCAAGGCGCCCAGTCATCTACTTATTGCCTAAGATCCACAAAAGTTTGCAAAATCCCCCAGGTAGGCCTATAATATCAGCCACCTGTTCTATTAACCAACCACTAGCAGTTTTTATTGATACCTTTCTTCAACCTTTTGTAACTAAAAGTAAATCTTACATACGGGATACCTTTGATTTTCTTAAAAAAATACGCACAGCACCATTGATTGGAAAAAACATTATCATGGTAACTATGGATGTAACTAATTTATACACCATAATTCCTCACGACGGTGGCTTAGATGTCATTCGACAAAATCTGACTAATTCTCATAAATCAAATCCACCCGCGGATTATATCATGCTCCTCCTACACTTCGTTTTATATAAGAATTACTTTAAGTTCGAGCAGACTTTTTATCTACAAACAGCAGGGACAGCCATGGGCAGCAATGTGGCCCCGTCCTATGCTAATTTATATATGACTGACTTTGAGGAGAAATTTATTTATCCTACAGAACATTACACTAAGATGTTATTTTACTGTAGATATATTGACGATCTGCTATTTCTTTGGGAGGGTACGGAGGAAGAACTTGTCAATTTTTTTGATTATCTGGATGGGCTGAACACCACAGTAAGGTTTACAAAAAATTGGAGCACTAAGCAGATTTTGTATCTAGATGTGATCCTTACATATGAAAATGGAGAACTTCATAGTGATTTTTACAGAAAACCCACAGACAAAAATAGCACTTTACATGCTTCAAGCTTCCACCCTGAACGATTGAAGCAAATGCTACCATTTTCTCAAAAGATCAGGGCTACACGCATAGTGGATAGGCCTATTAAATTGGAGGAAACTCTAAAGGAGATTGAGGATATATTTGTTGAGAGGGGACACAACAGATCTGAAATTATCACGGCTTTAAACACAACACCGCAATTAAATTCTAAAAGTGATTGTCTGACATTTGTAAGTAAATTCACAACTGCCAGTGGTTTTATTAAAAAAACACTCAAGAAGCACTGGAAAGTACTGCAGACAGACGATACACTAAAGGAGGTCTGTAAGGATTTCCCACGTTTTGCTTATAAGCGTGGAGAAAATCTTCTGATTAAGGCTGATAATGAGAAACATTATATGGCATCACATTTTTTGAGTTCACCCAAAGTGGGTTGTTTTAAGTGTTATGGTTGTAGCATTTGCAACAGTCTGAATACGGGGGATACGTTTTAACACCCAAGGAGTGGCAGATTGTTCAGTATTAAAGAGCAGATCACCTGCACAACTACAAACATAATCTACATGATTAAATGTCCTTGTGGACAATGTTATATTGGGAAGAGCAATCATATGCTCAAAACCAGATGTTATAGAACATAAGAGTAAAATCAGTAATCGTGCAGAGGACACCACTCTTATCAGACATTGCTCCGAATTTAGTCACCCAATATCTTCATTGAAACTAATGGGTATTGAACATATTAAAAAAGCTAGGGTAGGTCAGGACAAGGATGTTTTATTATTACAGCGGGAATCCTTCTGGATCCACACATTAGACACTGTATTTCCCAATGGACTGAATGATTTTTTGTCATTGAGCTGTTACATTGAGGAGAGAAAAAACCTTTTTTTTTTCTATACTGTAGGTTGCTGCCATTGCCTGCTGTAGTTATATTAATAAATGGTCATGTGAATACATCTTGTGGGTTATGTTTTGAAAAGACTTGACAAAGAGCAACCTTTTTTTAGCTTATTTATTGTTAATCACTTTTCACAGTAAGATTGTATATCATACATCTTGTTCAAAAAGTGTTATGCTGATTCAGAACCCCCCCTTTTTTTCCTTCTTTTCACATCGTGGACTTTTGATGATGAAGATATCCTCCCCCACTGCATGACAGATAAAGATGGATGTGAATGGATGAAAACGGAAGATCAACTACTCCCCTTATGCCTGCATGACTGCAGGGAGACTGGCTTACGCGTGCGCAATGACTTACAACTAGTCTGCGCTTTTTGCGTTCCAAAATCATAGAAGGGGAAGAGGATCGATTGGCCAACTACCGCGCATGCGCAAATTTGCAACGTACGAGATGAGACATACGGATGCGTTCCAACTGTTAAGGACCCGGACTGATGACGTCAGCAGGATGAAAACGGAAGATCAACAAACCCCCCTTATGCCTGCAGGACCGCAGGGAGACTGGCTCACGCGTGCGCAATGACTCACAAGTAGTCTGCGCTTTTTGCGTTCCAAAATTATAGAAGGGTGAAGAGGATCGAGCGGACAACTACCGCGCATGCGCGAACTTGAAACGCATGCGTTCCAACTGCTTAGGACCCGGATTGATGACGTCAGCAAGATGGATGCCAGGATACACAGAAATGATGAGAATGTAAACTCCACGACATACAGAGGATTGCAAACAGCTGTTGGGGTTATCTAACAAGAGATACAGACTGGACATTGGCTAGAAGGACTGAATCAGCACATGAATTCCATCAGCACTAATTGAACAGGTTGCATTGTGGGGGTTTGGGGCACTATTCATATGTTGTTACAAGGGAATGTATTTATGCCATTGTCACTTGATAAAGACCATTATGGTCGAAATGTCGTGTTGGCTCAATAAATGAGTTTGATTTGCTAAAACCCGTTGTGCCCTATGTTCCTTTGTTCATCGACATAGTATATGGCACAGCACCCCAAACTCACCGTAGCAAACTAGACACCCTCTAAAACTCAATATGCTGTTCCAATGTAACTACAACACACATCACTGCAAAATGCTTAAAGAACTAGCTTGGCCATCACTTGAGACTAGGCGCAAATTTCATCTCTCCTGTCTGGCTTTCAAATACTTCTTGGACAAGCTATCACCGTATCTGAACAATCTCCTCACCCTTACCAAACACAGCACTTATCACCTGAGATCTGACTCCAAGGGACTGTTCATGGTCCCAAGGCTCAAAAAAGTATCCGTCCGCTCCCCCTTCTCTTACCGTGCACCCACAACTGGAACAACCTACCTGAGACTCTCAAAACCGACTCTAGTCTAAGATCTTTCATAACTAAATCTGTCTCACATTTGAATGTGTTCTGTAACTGTGACACACACCTATAACTTATTTTATCTTTATCCGTTCATGTAATATCTTTATATTTAATGTATAATCCTGTTTACCTAATGTAATGCAATGTCTTTATATACAATGCATAACACTTTTCACCTAGTGTACCATGTATTTGAAACCATGTATCTGTCATCATAACTCTGTGCCCAATAAATACTTGAAGATGAGAGGTAACTCTCAATGTATTACTTTCTGGTAAAACATTTCACAAATAAATTAGAAGGATGCACCCCTGCAGCATTAATCCTCCCAGGCTGCATACTACATTGACCCCTGCTCCACAGAATTTTTCATGTTTTTCCATGGTGCTGGTATTAGTAAGACTTGCTACAACAGTATGTCAAATGTTACACCATGTTACAATACCATACTTTTCAATCTCATATACTGAGGCCAATAGAGTACATACATATGTATTTCAATTTCACTACGTGTAAATCTGTGAAAGCATCCCACATCATGTTGAAGGGAACCGTTACTTAATAAATTCTATGTTACTTTCTTATTGGTTCATTGTGGAGAACAGAAACTCACCCTACTCGCCCACTTACCCCCTCTTTAACAGGTAAGCAAATAATATGTAGCATGTCAAAATTGAACAAACCCTATTGCTCACTAGATATATTTACGTGGCACATTATATACTTGTAACACACACAGTATGTTACTGACATAATGTCATTATACATTGAAATACAAAATATTAATTAGATGCCATAATAATAATCAGCTCCAACAAATGTATATATAAATTCTATGTACATGTCACATTTTACCCCTCGTTAATAGACATTTTAATCACAAATACTTATTGCACAAATGAATAAAATATATTAAATACACATGTTTTTACATGTGATAACATGTAAATCTGTACAAGTATCACACATTCTATTTTACTTTCTTCTTGGTCCTTCCTGGCATACATCATGTTGGCCAACTTGCCCACTGACACCCTTTTCATCAGAGCAATCCCCATACCCTGGCACACCGCTAATGGAGCAGGAGGAAAGCCAGGGGTGTTCAGTGATGATATTAATTGGTATTAGCTCCGGGGACACCCAGCTTCAATCCCATGCAGAAAAAAAGCATTTATTTTTCTAAGTCCTCCGTCTCTCAGCAGCTTCTCACCAGCCTATCGCCAGGAAAAGTTTTCCTGGCATGGAGATTTTGGAGAAACCCGCCATTCTAGAGCCGTGATAGGCTTCGTTAACCTTATCGTGGCTACTAGATTTGCACGAGTTTCAGAACCTGCCACTCACCCGGCGATTTTTTTATGACGGCTGACATTTTTGGTGATTCATGCCTTTATCGCTCACTTATCGAGGCTTACTGAATAGCAGTAGACATTTTGTCCGAAAAGTGCTTGATAAGGGGCTTATGAACGCTTATAGCATAGGCCCCTAAGTCCTGTCTGCTAGTAATTAGGCTTTTCAAGGGACACAACACACACTGGCATCTTCCTGGCTTTTAACTTATTTAGTCACATTAATTTTTTGGTTTATTGCACTATGACACAGCATCATATTATATTGCCATTTATTTTAATTATTTTGATCATTAAAATTTAAGTCATAATTTTTGGTGTGCACCAACGATGCAACTCTTTGGGGCGAATTGTGAAATTTCTACTCATATATTTCCTTTTTAGTATTGGTTGACTATATTACTGGTATATGTAATATAATATAATATAAGTATCATAAAAAAATAAAATAAGAAGAAAATGATCCAGTGGAAAAGTGACTATAGGTAGTTCAAAACAGAAGTATTTGTATAATTTTAATTTATCAGCATGGACACACTTTTTGTGTATATTTTATTCCTTATATTCCTTTAAAAAAATACATTTCTTTGTGTTTGTATAATACTAATTAGTAATCTAACTTGAACAAAAGCCTGCAAAGTAGAGATAAAAGCCAAGATGAGAATTGAGCCACAGCTGCACAGTTTGAAAAGGTCAGGGTTTAAATCAGCATACAGCTGAGTCGCAGTTAGAACCTAAGTATGTTGCAGTTAACTGCTGAATTCCATATTTTCCAAAATACGTTGCCAAATACCCACTGGCAAACAGAACAGATGGAAATATTGAGTGAGAGAATGCCAATCTAGTGGCAATTTATTTTTAATTATCTATTCCATGTATCCATTGTGCACCTGAGATAGTATTTTTAAAAATTCCCTGACAATTAATATGTTTAATGGAAAGGTGATGCTAACATATTCTGGTGACATTTAACTTGCGTTATGCATTGTGAAAGCAGGCCAAAAAAAAAGACAAGCAATTGTACCAAAAAGCTGTATATTACCTTTTCTTTTAAGTTTTATTAATTACAATGTTTCGTACACATTGCTGGAGGCTAGATGCATTTCTTACTTTAAAGTGTCCTGTCTTTAGAAGGGGCAATATTTTTAAGTTGCATACAATATAGAATTGAACACATGTTGAGCTACAAAAGTGCGTCTTCTCGATCGGTAGTGCTGCAGCTCAGAGAAAATGAGTGGTAGATCAAAAGGTGCTCAAACTGGCATATTTTGACAAATCAAGCTATTCAGGTACTGTAGCTCCGAAATTCACATTGTGGTTGCAACTTGTAGATTCTGCTCTCACCACCTGTACCATTGGACAGTCAAATGTGACATCACAGGCCTTATATACAGCCTGTCACATCTCATTTGACCCAAAGAAGGCAGCAGATCAACATCTCCTGGCTTCTAGTGCTTTTGCCCATTTGTTTGTGTGGTGATCGGGGTGGAGGATAGGGGTAATTGCCATGGGAGGGAAATTAGGCATCGGCTTCCTGCTTTCTGACACTCCTGGAAAGGCAAAAACATGAACATTTCTGTATTGTCGCATATTTTCATACAATGCATAGCAGTACATACACGACAGCCAGGTCCAAGAGCTGACACTCTAGGAACCCACCACGTGTCTCTGGAGCAACCAAGAGGGCTGTGAGCCTGGTTACTCACTCACCATCACACCTCTCCCCTCAAGATCAAGGCTTGGTTTGCAACCACCCCAACTGGCAGTTTGACTAGCCAAACTCTTGCAATGCAACACTCCAGCGAAGCAATTTGCCGTTCTCCCCTACACCCGTTGTAGAAACTTAACGGATTGTGGTCCGTGACCACTCTAAGGGTTCTGCCATACAGATAGGGCTGCAGTTTCCGCAACGCCCTAATAATGGCCAAACTCTCTTTTTCAATAGTGACATAAGCCACTTCGTGGGACAAAAGTTTAGGTACACCACAGGATGCTCGCCCACCTCTTACCCCACTAGACTGAGTACAACGCAGACTTTGTAGTCGACGCATCGGTCTGTACTAGGAACTTTTTGGAGTAGTCAGGTGCGGCTAGAATCGGAGCATTAGCCAGCCCTGTCTTCAGTGCCTGGAATGCTGTCTCACAGGCAGGAGACCAGGCTACCAGAACTGGGAGTCACTTCTTAGTCAAGTCAGTCAGGGGTTTAGCAAATGGCGCTATACTGCACCGACACACTTTATTCGAGCAAATACCCAGTATGTACCTGGCAGATACCTGGAATGCGCCGCTCCTCACCTCTGACAAGCCCCGTTGCGTTTGCCTTCCCAGCCTGGGTTCATGCCTGGCTGACGGGCGGCTGATCTGTTAAATGATAATGATTAGGATTTAATAGGCTGCAATGCTTCGCGTGTCTACCAGATGGCATAAATTCATGAATTGTAATGCAGTATATATATATATACTGTGCAGTATTGCAGCCAGCGGGAATAAAATGCTTCAATCCCTGCCTGGAAAATACCTCAATGCACTCGGGCAGAAAACAGTCACAAACCTCAATACACCCGGGTATACCCGAATTCGTGGGACTAGCCGAGCTCGAATAAAGTGTGTCGCCAGTGTACTGCGGGACAAACGTTCTATAATAGCCAGCGGTGCCTAGAAAAGCCATGACCTGCTTTTTCATCTTGGGCCGCTGAACTATGGCTTCTGTCTTAGCTGGTTCTGGCTTCAGGTGTCCCTCACCTACCCAGTGCCCTAGTTACAATACTTCAGCAATACCTACTAAACACTGAAAGCCCTGATTCCCTAATTCTGTTCAGCATCGCTGCTACATAAACTAAGTCACTGTCCCACGAACTGCTAAACACAGAAATGTCATCCAGGTATGCCCTTGCAAAACTTTGCATCCCTTCCTGTAATCGGTTGACCAGGCGTTGGAAGTTAGCCGGGGCATTTTTCATCCTGAATGGCATCACTAAAAATTCATAGAGGCAACTCAGAGTAATGAATGCTGACTTCTCCCTAGCCTCCTGGTTCAGAGGGATCTGCCAATAACCTTTGGACAGGTCCATGGTAGTAAGATACCTTGCCCCTGTGAGCTCATCTAGCAGCTCATCCATGCAGGGCATGGAATAAGCATCCTACACCGTCTGAGCATTGAGCTGCTGGTAGTCCACACAGAGCCGATGAGTCCCATTCTTAGGCACAAGGACTACCGGACAAGCCCAAGGGCTCTGAGACGGTCTAATTACCCCTAGGGTCAGTATCTTCTCTACCTCCCTCTTTATACTGCCCTTCACCTCTGCTGATACCCGATAGGCATGCTTTGAATTGGGCTCTGCTTCCCAGTATCCACTGGATGGTCTGTAATATGTGTATATGTGTTCTGCCCGCCTTGTCCGTGAACAGAAGTCTATGCTTCTCTAACAAAGCTTTTGCCTGAGTTCTCTGCTGTACACTGAGCTGGGACCCTATCTCAACCTGCTCTATGTGCCCCCTGCCTAGATTCCCCTAGGGGGTCAGGCAGAGCATTGCTCGCCAGGTTCCACATCGGTGGGCTACAAATAGCCAGCACTAAAGCCACACTTTTATCTCATGGCTACGAATTTCCATATGTTCCATAACCAATTATGCAGGAGATAGATGACAGCAGGCATGATTGACTGATGTTAGCCATTACAGAGTATCTCCGTACCAAGACCAGCTATAAAGAGTTTGTTACTGAGTCTCGTATCTGTGCCATTGTGCGGAAGTGGATCAGAGGGACCAGTATATTCAAGGAAAGGATGGAGGTTCGCCAGGTCACTGGTGGACCCAAGGTTTTCTTTGTCTGGGTTAAGGATTTTGAGGGACGGCGATCAGAAAGCCTGATACCAAGTAGTCAGTGGGTGATTTGAGTCTCTGTGGACTGTAACTGTATATGGTTATGTGTACCATCTATACTGTATAACCGGTTATTTGTATTGCAGGTTCCAAAGTGATGGATGAAGCAACAAATTTGTTCCAGTGAGGACATGGAAATTTTCATCCAGGGGAGAGTGTAACATGACTGGACCAGATTGCCTCTCTGCCTCCTGTCATGTAAGCCCTGATAGCTACTGTATATGCTGTGACAGGTAATTCTGTGGGCATTGCCCCTCCCCTCATTCTGACTCCCTGAGTGATAGAAGTGGTGGTGACATAGGAATCTGTGTGTAGCCTATCATTGGCAGATCATGTGCCCTCCCCTTCTGAGCCTCAGGGAGGAAATGCAAATTGTTAGTTAGTCTACGTCCATCCCTCCAAGGGAGTGGAAGTGTGTATCATCTCCTCCCGGCTAGGAGGGAGATAGGCCAGTCAGCCCCTCATGGGCTGGCTGGCCAAAGAAGATCTAAGGCTTCACTATTAGAATAGAGCCAGCACATCCAGAGGTCTGGAATCAACTGTAAACCCTGCATCCACTGTGAGAACATCCGCAGTGACTGCTTAAATAAAGCCCTTTCGTTTTATATACCCTGCCTGAGTTCTCGGTCTATTGGGCAGGGGGGAGAAGTCTGTTCCAGTAGGAGACTGTCCCTGGATATCTTGGAGCCACTGGAGCTGGAGGCGCTTTCACCAGAACAAGGAACATCAAGCCCTCACAGGTATGCCAGCACCACAACAAAAGTAGCCACCATAGCAGTATCTTCCAGAGGGAGGGGTTGGGGGGTACATAAACATTCTTTTCTAATCTAAATATGTTGACCTCTCCTCTGAAGAGAATTGTTTGGTACACATGACATACTTTTCAAAAGTATTTGTAGCTCTATCTCTGCAGGATTTATTTTAGATATATAATAGATGAAATCACTGGGTGACTTCTGGGTGACTTCTGGTGAAAACTGTTGTATCCAAAGGTTGTGGTAAGGCTACGGCTTTCAGGCAACCGTACGTTTAATCCAGGTTCTTTCTCTATCACATGCAAAACACAAAATTTGTCTGCCCTGGGAGATCAGAAAAAACGTCACTGAATTGTTTAAATACCTTTAACCAGTCCTTTTTCTGTTCATAGGTTAACTGGGTTCCCATAGGGATTTTATTGTCAACTAAGGTGCTCCCCGTGGGGGCTGAGGACCCAGATCCATTTCTTCTTCCACAGGGGGAATGAAAAAAGATCACTGCACTTTCCATGATTTCAGTAAGTTTTCATGGAGTTACAATATGTTTACCCTTCATGGACCCTTGTTGAGAGATTTCATAATTTACATCTCCAATTAGTCAAATTACTGTACTTCAAAAGGGCCCTGCCATTTGGCTACAAATTTAACCTCACAACTAGGTAAAAGCAACATCACTTGGTCCCCAGGTTGGAAAACCCTCATGCGAACATTCTGTTTATAACGTCTCTCTTGATTATTTTGAGCATGTTTAAGATTATCCCTTGCTAAATGGCCAACCATGTCTAGGCGGTTTCTAAATTCTAACACATATTGAAGGGCATTTTTAGAAGGGGACTGCTGTTCCTCCCAGGACTCCTTTAGGAGGTGTAAGATATGCCGAGTAGGTGGCCATATAGGAGATCAATTAGGGAGAATCATGTGGATTGTTATGGAACTTCTCACATCACAAATAGCAGAAAGGTGAGAAGTTCATTCTAAGCTCTCTTCGGAATCCAAAAATGTCCTTAATATACTCTTTAGCGTTCAGTTTAAACCTTTCTACCAATCCGTCAGTCTGTGGATGCTAGACCGATGTTTGAACTGACTTGACCGCTAGTAACTTTAAAACACCCTGCATCAATTTAGCCATGAAATGTGTCCCTTGGTCTGTTAACATTATCTGAGCAAGTCTGATCCGTGTTCAGAGCTCTAACAACTTGTTTCCCACCTGCTTAGCAGTTGCTGTCCTCAGGAGGAATGCCTGAGGTATCTGGTGGAATAGTCAACTATCACCAGAATAACGTGTAAATGGGAAAAACAGAGTTTTTAACCCACCAGGCACTCAGAAAAATAGAAATGCTGTTGAATATTGTTTTAAGCATGTTCATGGATATTGGTCACGGCAGACTCCAAATAAGTGAACACATAAACATAGTCTTTCCCAGCAACTGGCTCCGAAATAAGCACTAGAAATATTGAGATAGAAAGATTCACTTTTTGAATGGAGTAGATGATGCCGTGGCCTTGTGATCCTCGTGTCGCTTGTTTGCCCGCCAACTCTTTCGTGATAACTCCGTCACGCTATATAATCATCCGCCCAGCAAGGACTGTAGAATCAATGTGTGGCGCCGTGACACCACAATGTACCGAAGACCTCTTCTCGCCGCCAACCCTCCTGCAACTGCTCCGTCGCAGTGGGTGGTCATGTGACCGGCGCCTGTGACGTCACTTCTGGATCAGCGGGGAACATTGGGGAAGACAGAAAAGCAACAAAGGCCCCATGGGCTGAAACGCATCAGAGGACCCATTAGCACACTGTGTCAATAAAGTTTTTCTAGTCATTCCATCAGCCTTCCTTCGTTCTTCTATTTCGGCTGTGCTGCGCCTGTACCTCCTGTGGGAGGATTTTCTCTGCTATCACCAGAATAAATTTGTGTCCCTCAAGCAGAGGGGCTTGGGAGGAGGATGAGTTTTGGGGGGCTGAGGGTTATTCTATTGGTCATGGGGGTAACGTGGGAGTATTGATCAGCAGGGGAGATCCAACAGTACCCCCCTTGAGTTTGGTTATGGGCATCCCTGATCTCTGGGCAACATTCAAAAGGGAAATAAATAAATAATACATAATACCGGTAGGTAGGAGTGGATGACACTGGAGAAAGCAAATGGGAGAAGGAAAAAAGGGAGGGGAAGGGGAAAAAAGGGGGAGAGGGAAGGGAGGTAGAAAAGAGGTGATGAATGCACCCACAAAATGGATTGCCTTTGTGCACCAGAAAAAAACATATTACCTAATGCCACCAAGCAATAAAAAAAACGGTGATCCAATACTAGTATACTTGATCCAATACTAGTATACTGGCTGCGCATATGCCTGCAGCCCAAGTGATTTGTGAACTTGGCAGCAGGAGATTGCAGATGCATGGCGGGGCCTGGCGGACACGTCACAAAGCTGGTTCACCCTCATTGGCTGAACCAGCTCACGTGCGCTGACGTCATGAGATTTTGATTACATCAGGCAGGGGGGTCCAAGAAATTTCATGGATGAAAAGGGGGGCTCGGTATAAAAAGTTTGCTCACCCCTGCTCTACGGGGAGTTATAGTAAATCACTTCAGGCGGTACAAGTTCCGGGAAAACAAAGGGTAAGCCGTGTGAATTAGAGATTGTATCTGACGATCATCCCTCAGCGTCTGTTGTATCAATTCCTTATTTAGAAAAGATATGTGTGTGTCTCCTTTTCCCTTAATTTCATGGATTGCCTTTTTGTGTGTTTGTCCCATTTAATTCAATGATATATGTTATCCTCTTGGTAATCAGCCAACGCTGTTGAATTTTTTTTTAAAACTTCCTCATTAAATACTTTCATTTAGGTGCACATGTAGTAATAGTGCTTTGAAAAAAATCACTGTCAGCCAGTTGTAGTGAACCTGTTCCTTGGTTTTATTTATATTTACATGTTCTGGCTGAGAACTAACTTCTTGAATTACCAATACGATTAAGTCCAATGGGGCTTTATTTAAAATTCTGCACAGAAAACAGAAATCTGGATTGTTGTTCCGTTTGTTCACTGATTTCTTATCTGGAAACTGCTTGGGATAGTTTTTTTTTTTAATATTCTATTTTGTAAGGCCATGAATGTCTAATTCAATTTCCCTTTACTTTAAAGCCTCAATGTCCCACATCAAATCGCTCAGTTTATCCAGTACAAGAAATAGTAATGAGATGGGCAACTCCTAAAAACCAATATAATAATGAATGACTAAGGAGTTATAAGTGCAGCTTGGTTGTGTAGAATGAGCGCAGTTTATCAATTTAGCAGATGAAGTAATATACTGCATATCAATAATTAAACCTCTAAAAGAAATCTTCATACACACAGCAGACAGTAAATACTGGTCAGAGTGAAATATAGCCATGTCTAATTGACCAATATAAAATAAATGTACTGTACATCATCCTGCTCTGTTGTATCATTGGAGTGGAGATAAAGACACTTTAAATGGAAAAACAAGCATGAAGATAATAACATGTAAATGTACATGTAAATGCTAATATGTATATAGATCCATTAAAGTCTCTTCACACTCCACATGCAAAACAGCACTAGAACTTCAGGTATATATGTTGTCTCCAAATGTTCAAGGGAGTATTCAATTGTAAAGTTATTCCACAGCTTTTTTTTTTTTTCATGCGGAAAATCTGTTGTGAGAAAACACACTGCCTCCTCCAAAGTTTCATGTCACACGGTCACTCCAGCAAATGGTAGCGCAGTGCAGGGGTCGCAGGTCACTTTTAAAATGGCCTATCATCCACACAGAGACTCTTCTTACTTCAGTACTCTATCCTAAACATATACTTAGGGATTTATACACAAAAAAGTTTTCTAGTCTATGTGAATATTTTATCCTTTTCTGATGGATAAGAAAGCATTCACACTTTTAGTGTGGTTCACTTTAGCATGGGTCCTTGGTGCTCCTCACTGCTCTTTCAGACCCTGTCTACTCTAAATTTCTGTAACTTCAGTATTTCCTGTAGGAGACTGGATGGATATCCAATTGGCATGGGATTACAGAGCTGTTTGAGTCTCTGCTTTACTGGATACACAATTTACAAAGTTCAGTCCTACACGTTTTGTCACAGTGTCACTTCCTCAGGGACTTTGATATAATCACCAGGATCTGAGTCTTTTATAGTCCCAACAATTTCCATAATTGTTCAATTAATCTGAGCATATGTTACTAATAATTGAACTGCTGTTACATAAAATGATTCTTACATAAGAGATCTTTGATCACAACATTATCTCACAAAACATGGACAGGTTATCTCCCATCCATATACCTCTACACACTATATATATTTGAACGGGGTACACTAACTCAGTATGCTGGCGTGAGGAGCATATGTGTGCTTCCAGCATACAAGCTATTAAGCTCCTCTTGGTGAGGCTACATGCACCTGCAGCTAATTAAGCAGGAAGGACTCCTAAGAGACTGTAACTTTAAAAATCAGAAAGTGGCTTACACAGGCTTAGTTAGTTTTTCCCCAGGAGGGTAGAGAGGCTTCTCCCAGCCATGAAGGAGCCTTGCTGTTCTGGTTCCCCAGCCCTGCAAGAATCTCGGCCTGCTGAGACCAGCTGGGACCCCAACCTAAGATAAATACTGCTACAAGATGGACACAGCCTGCTCCCCGGAACCGATAAGCACAAAAAAACAAACACTGGAATAAATCTAAAGGGTAATAGTCCATAAGTCAAAGTGAACAAATGAGTATCTAGAACCAAATACAACAATCTAACCAAACAGCACTGAAGCAGAAGGGAAGGGTGAAGGGGGAGGGAAAGACAAGCAACATGGCAGAATGGCAGAGGGAAGAACTAACAAACACCGGTCAAAAACTACACACAGAAAAAAAGAGAACTACAAAAATTAAAAAAGGGTGTATAAAAAACTTTCCTAATCCTTCGGATAATATCTACAGAAGAGAAGCTCAAACTGCCATAGTGAAGTACGTATAAAAAGTTTTACTCAAGAAATAAAAAACAGGTGTGCCCTTACATAAGAAATGACATTAATAGCATATAGAACCAATATGTAGCATCCATCTGTATTATCCTCCTCCTTCTAAGATGATATTGCCATCAGAATCTTCTCCGTAGCACCTTGGCATCTGCAGACCAACCATCAGCTGATCAATGGAAGCGGAAGTGACTTCGTAACATAGAGTAATCATTGGTAGGGAGGACTGGAAAGACTGCATCTGAAAAAATCGGGCCTTTCAAAGAATTTAATATATGCTTATGACAGGGTGAATGAACGTCACCAGCCATATACCTGGCAAACCTTTGTTTAGGCTTGCAGTGCAGCAATGACGAGGTTAAGTTGCAGTTGAGAAGGGCTGCTTAATTAGTCTGACCCCAGCTGCATAATCAAGGTGTTTTAAATCCCCCAGGCTGTACACATATGCAGGCTAGCTGGTCAGGAGACAGGACTGAAATACTGAAGAGATTATTGCTATAAGGTCTGTTTTTCAAAGTACAGGAGTGATGAACTGTCTGTGTCCTGCATGCTGAAGAGAAGCTTACTTGGTTTCTATGCTAAAGATAAGCTATTTTGTTTTTGTATGCTGAAGAGAAGCTATTTTGTTTTGTGTGCTGTATGTTTTTTAAGGCTCAATAAAGAAGCCTTATCAAGAGAACCCACATGTGTGGTTGCATGTACCCTGCAACATATGGTGTCAAAAGTGCCGGGATTTTGAGAGGCCCCTGCAGTTGAAGGGCCACACACACACAAAAATGAGAAAATTGAAGAATTTTTAAAAGAGTTTCTGTGCGAGCAGACCAGACAGCAGGGACCGTAAATGCAGGAGCAGACCAAACAGCAGGGACTGTTAATGCAGGAGCAGTCCCAACTACTATTGCAGCAGCAAACCCAGCTCCTAACCCAGCAGCAGGCAGCACAGGATTAGCAGATGGCCAAGCTGCTGACCCAATTCCAGGGGCCTGCCAGTCCAGAACTTGCGACCAAACCCCCGGTCCTCCTGAGGAAAATGGCTCCGAACGAGGATCCAGAGGCTTTTCTACTGACATTTGAAAGGGTTGCCGAATCTCAGGGCTGGGCTGCAGATCGCTGGGCAACTGCTTTGGCCCTGCTCCTCATAGGAGAAGCCCAGGCCTCATATCAGGGCCTCCCAGCAGATCAGGCAATGGACTACCAACAAGTAAAAGCCGCCATACTGGATCGCTTAGGTCTGGCCCCAGAGACCTACCGGCAGCAGTTCCGGAACCTGAAGTACACCGCTAAGATGAGACCCGGGTCCTCGCTCAGCGGTTATTGGACTTGTGTACTCGCTGGATACAACCCGAGGAGCGCACTAAGGAGGCAATTCTTGAGCAAGTGGTTTTGGAACAATTCCTACAGATAATACCCCCTTCCGCACGCTCGTGGGTAAAATGCCCTGCTGCTGAAACCCTAGCTTTGGCGGTCCGACACGTTGAGAACTTCCTTGGGGCCGAGGATCAGGCGAGTGCCCTGGACCCAACAGATCCAACTTCACCAGCACTTGCGGAGACCCAGAAAGGGAGATTGGAACAATGGGGAAACTACGGCCCCTCCATGTGCAACCGCCAAAATTCCTTTTTCAGATGTATTTTAGTGCTCCCCATAAACTTAAATTTTTAATGAGCATTCCAGGAGATACAGAATGTTAGTGGTGTTACAATTGATGTAATGTTTAATAAAATATTCTGTATCTAAAACATTAGATTTAAATGTCTTGTGATTAAGATGTTTATATTTACAAATGCAACATTTGTTACAAGGAACATCTCCCACCGATTTGAACGAGCCCAAGAAACTTTTTTCTATTGTTTCCAATTTCAATTCACTTGGTGAAATATAATTTTGTATATTTTTTTTTTGCGAAAGACCGTTTAAGGAAGTACAGTAGTAGATCTAAAATATGATCAAATTCAATATATATGCCAATTTTTCTTTATAACTTTTTGTACTTCATAGGATGAATTATTGAAATTTGTGACAAAAGGCACTATTAGACTTACATCCTCTGAACTAAATTGAATTCTATATTTTACCTTTTCCTTGATGTCAATTTTAAATCATATCTATTAAGGTTCAGTGCTCTGTCAAATGCCAGCTCTAAAAGTTTTTCCTCATAATTCCTCTGTAGAAATTAATTGTTTCATTCTAAGGCTTGTGTTATAAAATCTGCTGCCCTTTTGCAAATCTGCTTATTCGCTGTAACTGTTCGAAAGGGATATTATTAGTTGGATTTGATTTCTTTGATTTTATGTTAGTACCCCCTTTTTTTTATATATATTTGATTACAATATATTGAATCTATTTGTATGAATGTTTATTTAATTGTTAAGTGCAATTTTAATATTGTCAGTAATATGTAGATTGTTGTTAGCAATCAATATGGTCGAATTTGTCACCATTCCATTAGTATTATATCCTTATTAAACTTTTTTTAGTGCTATTATAGCACTGTTCATATGGGATTTTTTGTGATTGAATCCTTTGGTCTATTTACATATTTTATGTTTATTGATAAATTTAAGCATATTATTCCTATACTTCATTGGGTCTCTATACATTAATTCTAATGATGTTGTATGTCCAGACATTATAATATTTGCAATTGGTATTTTAATTTAAGTTTATATACGTCTGACTACATTTTTCAACTTTCCTGTGAACAATATTTCAATTGACCAATGTAAACAAGTTCTACCATGTACTGTATAATGCAGTTAGGAACACAGCACCACCACTTCCTGACAAAGTGGATACCGCCATGAAAGGCACAGGAGTAGTGCTGTGTTATGCTTTGAGAGACACGATTTGTTCAGATGCAGTCTTTCTAGTCCTTCCTACAAAGGATTACTCCAGGTTACAATGTCACTTCCACTTCTGTTGATCAGCTGCTGGGTGGTCTGGAAATTCTGAGGTGATACAATAAAAGTTATGACAGCAATATCATCTTTGGATGACGAGGATAGTACAGATGGATACTACATATTGGTTCTATATGCTTTTAATATCAATCCTTATGTAAGGGCGCCTCTCTTTTTTATTTACAGTATTGCGTAAAACTTTTTATCTATACTTCACTATGACAGTTTGCACTTCTCTTTTATAGATAAATAAGGGGAGAGGAAAAGGGAGATATCCTTTAAATACTGCTGCGGCTCATTTTATTCTAACACATCGCCGCTTTTTTCCTGGCTTTTTTCCTGAATGCGACACACTTCACCGGGAGCATGCCGCATTCATTTTGCGTTCTCAGCCACGGGTCATGCGCGGGTCATGCGCGGTTGACGCGCAGTTGATGCGTTTATTGAGAATGGTTCGGATTTAATAGGTTGCAATTCTTCACGTGTCTGCCAGATGGCAGATATTCATGAATTGTAATGCGCATGCGCTTCAGTAATGTGTTGACTTGCAGGTGTTTCGTTTAAAAAAGATACCACAGTGTGCTATTGTAAATTGGCCTTGAGACTGAAGGAAGAGGTTGCAATAATGTATCAATTTAGGCTTTTGATATTAAAGAAAGATAAAGACCAGTTTCTGTTATTCTCCAGAGACCCGCCGCCATGAGTTTTCAAGTGCAGCCCGTTTTCCAAATACCCGACAGAAGTTACGCGTATTTGATATGGGCCGCGATTAATGCAACAGATGATAAGATGGCAACAGTTGTTCAAATTTATCAGTATTTTATCGAAAACTATGACTTTTACAAATTTTCGCCAGCTCCTCATGTGTGGAAGCGTGCAATAAGGAAAAGGTTATGTAGCGATCCATGTTTTTATCGTATTGAGCCACAATTTATTGGAGGGTATTGGTGTGTATCACCAGCTTTTTCCTGTATCTATGATCATGCAGACGGCAAAAGGCGAAAGGTCGTGTTAAAACCAACTAAGAAACGACAGTCGCTGCCAAGCAATGCGCCAGCACAGCACCAGCACCGGCTTCCAATAACGGTCCCACTGTCAGTGACAACCCTTGCTGTCTGTCCAGCAAGCCTGAGCCGGATTTCGCATGCAGTTTCGATCAAGCTTGCATGTTCCTAAGCGATTTCCAGCCTCATCAGCTGACTGGTGCCAACTATCAATGTATATGATCAAGAATACTGGACTGGCAGTGGCCCGGCGCCGGCGCCAGCTGAATGGGAAATTCTATGGTGAGTAATGTTGCCGTATTTATTTATTTATTTTTTGTTTTGAAAATATCAGTGCGATTCAAAAGTCAAGCGATTCTCATGTAAGCAATATCATTGGCTAAGCGGCTTCTACAGTACTGCAGATACTGAACAATTGGTGGAACGCTAGGCGCATGCGCATTGGAGCCTTCTTGAAACGCATATGCGTGTCATCACATCGCATCGACGGTAGGCGCATTCGCATGTGAACGGGAGACGCCCCCCGAGAAAAATTATTGATGGGACTGGCTGGGAACTTCTTTAGGGGACTGACCATTACAGTAAAATTTTTCTTTTTGTTTTTCCTCAGAAA
Source organism: Ascaphus truei (assembly GCF_040206685.1). NCBI lineage: Eukaryota > Metazoa > Chordata > Amphibia > Anura > Ascaphidae > Ascaphus > Ascaphus truei. The sequence continues at coordinate 238,160,523 of NC_134483.1, forward strand.
AGAAAACGGCTAATGGAGGGATTTCGATGGATAATATCGCTTTGTGTAACAATGCCTGCACATTGCTGAATCGGATTTAAAAAACCCACATACCGGAGTCTACAATTAAGTGGCCTTTGTTATTGATTAGGATAGAATACTGTGCAGTACTTGAAACAGTATGCTGATGTTTTCCGATCGTACAGTATACAATACTTTTTTAAATACAGTATATTTTGTAATGAACCCGAAAAAATAAAAAGTATGCATTTATTCTACATGTATTACAGAACATACAGTATGTGTCTTCTATACAGTGCCAGTACATACAGTATGTGTCTTCTATTTTTTTTAATACTCTTGTACTGGGCATGCCTACAGTATACAGTACAGTATGCCTGGACAGTAGTGTACATTCTAGAAACACTGTATTTTGTTACAGTAGCAAAGGAGCCAATGGAACAATGTAAAACAAATCAACATGATCTTTTATTGGTGGAGTAAGTACAAAAACATTTATTTACAAATACAATGTAGAAACATTTTAAGTGCACAGCAATTCAAAACATCAACAGGTGTATGGTTTACTGCTACAGTAGTGAAAACATTTATGTATAGAAAGTAAAAACATTTACAGTCAGTCAGTATGGTTTAGAGTCACATGTTATATAAACAAATTCTGTATTCATAAAATATACAAAACGCAACATCTCCTTTATTAAAGAACGGCAAGTCAAAACATATACAGTGGGATAGTGTGCAAAACAGTCTGCACCAGTACAGTCCTCGAGGGCAGCAAACAGGCCTGGGTTTCAGGGTAACCTTTTAAAACCGTGCCTATTTGAGGCCCTCGGGGACAGGAATTGTGCAGGTCTTGTGTACAGTAAATACAAACATTTTTTTATTAATACAAGTTAAAACACACAACATCTCCTTTATTTAAATACAGCAGGTCAAAAAATGTACAGTACCGTACAGTACAGTTCAGCACAACAGTATGGTCTTACCTGTGATTAAAAAAAAAATCTTTATTCATAAAATATACAAAACGGAACATCTCCTTTACACAAGAAAAGCAAGTCAAAACATTTGCAGTGGGATGGTGTGCAGAACAGTCAGGCCTGCACCACTACAATCCTAGAGGGCAGCAAACAGGCCAGGTTTTCAGGACTACCTTGAAATCCGAGCCTGTTTGCGGCCCTCCGGGACAGGAAAAAAACATTTACCAAACATTTTCAACAGTTAAACACTCACTCAAATGCGTACCCCACCAGATTGTCCTTCCATGGCCGATGCCTTGCATGACACAAAACGCCATTTATGCAGTCTCGAACGCCATTCATTACAGGATCTATAATTGAATAAAAGCGCAGCAATTCCTCCAGAATGGTCTTCCTTAAATTGTCAGGAAGCGCCTTTTTTACGCGATTTCCTTCGTAGTTCACTCTGAAGGCCCAGTCGCAGTACAACGAGTAGGGCACATGGTGCTTAAAAATGTGCAAGGCATACTTGTGGGTGCACCAGTACTCATCACCCTATACTTCTCCCTGAGCGCCGGTGGCAGATCGCACAGGGTGATGTTGGGCACCGTATCGAAGCTAGCGAATGTAGGTCTTCTGTGAGCGGGTGTGCTTGAGGCAACGGGCGAGGGTAGGTTGTCTGGGAGGAAGCTTTCCTCCTGTCTTGGTCACCGTGTTGTCTCCTGGCGTGGTCTTGACGGGGTTGTCATGTCCTCCTCAACGGCATACATGTACACTACATCTTCTGGTTGAGGGGCTGCGCTTGGTGATGGAAGGGTGTCGATTCTCCCATTCATCATATCCATGCCACCCTCCTGCTCCGGCATCAGGTAAACAGGGGCATGAACACCGAGCAAATGATGTATACCCACTATGTCAGCCTCTATCTTCTCCATCCGTTGCTCCATATTTAGCATGGTCTCCAGAAGCAGATCTATCTTTGTCAGCATAATGGAGTCCACGGGGATATCCACACTTATCCCATTCAGCATCCGGTCTAACGAGCGGCTTCTTGTGCATGGCGTGTGGACATCTGGGTGGATGGGTGCTACGGAGGATGAGATGAGGGTTCCATGGAGAGAAGCGGCAGCGTCGTCGAAGAAGGGTGGAGGAGGTGACCTGTGGATATTCGGTAGAAGAGAAGCGGCAGCGTCGTCGAAGAGGGATGCGGAAAGTGACCTCTGGATTTCAGGGCGAGAAGCAGAGTCGTCTAAGCGCAAAGGAGAAAGTGACCCGTGGATTTCAGAGGCACCAGCGGCAGCGTCGTCGGATACATCTGGAGAAGATGGCCTGTGGGTTTCCGGGAGGGCGGCGGCAGCGTCGAGGACAAGGAGCGGAGAAGACGGGCTGAAGATTTCCGGGACAGCGGCGGTAGAGTCGTCGAAGCGTATGGGAGGAAGTGGTCTGCGTGTTTGATGGGTTGGCTCCCATTCGTTTTGCGTTGAGAGTACATAACCGTATTTCTTCTTGATATAATAAGGCTAACGTCTATTAAAACCCTTAGCCTTTGTTGTCAGCAGAAGGTTTTCTTTATTGGCCTTAGCCTTTTGCTTTGGCGTTGGCTTTGAAATGGCTCCCGCCTTTCGCTTTTTCTGCATGACAGGCACGGCAGAGGCGAGTGGCTTCCTGCGTCCGTAGAATCAGGGTTGATCCATGGAAGCAGATGGCACAATGTAGTGTCTGGACAAGGGCAAGTTCAGATAAAGATCATCGAGTGGTGGGCAATGCAAAGTGTGTAACCTTTTATGAATGGCGACGAGGTACAGGTGTTGAAAGTGGGTGTACTCAAATGTGAGTCATTAACGTATAAATACACCATCCATTTTGTGGATTCACTGCACATTGAATACACATCGACTAAACATTGAATATACATTCTTGTGTATGTATTTCTTTCTACTCGCAGCAATGCCTGTTAAAAAGATTTCCAAGGATCTCAGCCTGCGTATTAAGGAGATGTACATGAGCGGACACTGAATTGCTGCTATCCAACGCAGGTTAGCTACTTCTGGCCTCATTGTGCCAGCAACCACCGTGAGCTATCATGCACACGGAAAAAACAGAGAACGCAAAAGGGCACCAAGGGCAACTAACGCGTAAGTATATTTATACAACGTAAAAATCATTTTTATATAAAATATTGTACTGTACAGTAGATCTACAGTACTGTATCTAATATTTTGTTATTTCTGTAGATTTATATTACAACAGTATATATATTTTGTATATTTATATTACAACAGTATATATATTTTGTATATTTATATTTATATTACAACAGTACATATATTTTGTATATTTATATTACAACAATATATATATTTTGTATATTTATTTTTATATTACAACAATATATATTTTTTTGTATATTTATATTTATATTACAACAGGATATATATTCTGTATATTTATATTTATATTACAACAGGATATATATTTTCTATATTTATATATATATTACAACAATATATATATTGTGTATATTTATATTAATATTACAACAATATATATATTTTGTATATTTATATTTATATTACAACAGGATATATATTTTGTATATTTATATTTATATTACAACAATATATATATTTTGTATATTTATATTTATATTACAACAGGATATATATTTTGTATATTTATATTTATATTACAACAATATATATATATTGTATATTTATATTTATATTACAACAATATATATACAGGCATACCCCACATTAACGTACGCAATGGGACCGGAGCATGTATGTAAAGCGAAAATGTACTTAAAGTGAAGCACTACCTTTTTCCCACTTATCGATGCATGTATTGTACTGCAATCATATACGTGCATAACTGATGTAAATAACGTATGTGTAACAGACTCTATAGTCTCCCCGCTTGCACACACCTTCGGTACAGGTAGGGAGCCGGTATTGCTGTTCAGGACGTGCTGACTGGCGCATGCGTGAGCTGCCGTTTGCCTATTGAGCGAGATGTACTTACTCGCGAGTGTACTTAAAGTGAGTGTACTTAAACCGGGGTATGCCTGTATTTTGTATATTTATATTACAACGGGATATATATTTTGTATATTTATATTTATATTACAACAGTATATATATTTTGTATATTTATATTTATATTACAACAATATATATATTTTGTATATTTATATTACAACAGGATATATATTTTGTATATTTATATTTATATTACAACAATATATATATTGTATATTTATATTTATATTACAACAATATATATATTTTGTATATTTATATTTATATTACAACGGGATATATATTTTGTATATTTATATTTATATTACAACAGTATATATATTTTTTATATTGCTGCATATTGATACTGTAGAACTGTGCTTGTGGCCTACTGCACTGTAACTCACCGGATTGTTTTTCTTTACATTGTAGGGAGACAACCCTTCTGGTGGACAAAATAAGTGAGGAGAATGATGAGAAGAGTGCATTAAGGATCAAATACACTCTGCAGGAAAATCACAATCTCACTGTACCCGAGACCAGCATTAAGAAGATGTGACGCAGCATTGGATAGAAATATGGATGTGTGAGGTTAGTACTGGACAGTACAGGAGGTAAAGGTGTTGTTTAGGAAACTGTACTGTACCGCTAAAATTATTTATTCCTTGTCATTACAGAGCGTACCCCATGATACGGGATGTAAACAAAATAAAAAGAGTGGTCCAGGCCCAGGCATGGATCGACAGTGGAGAAACTTTCCAGGATTGCATCTTCACTGACGAGTCTACTGTGTCGCTGGAGAGATTTGCAACCTTTGCATTCCACAAAAAAGGTCGCATATCTATGAAGCCGCGACCAAAACACTCCGTGAAGCTGCATGTGTGGGGTGCCATCTCTAGGCGTGGACCAGGATGCATTGTCATCTTTGAAGGTAAAATATATACAATATAATGTAGCCTTATGCACTGTACTGTTCTAGTGTAGCCTTACTGTATGCACTGTACTGTACAACTGTTTTGTGCAGTTTTTTGAGCACTCTTCTTTTCTTGTTATTGGAATCATGAATAAAGATTTCTTCCAAGACAAAATTGTCCCTGAGATAGTGCAATACATCACACGCGTGTTCCTGGATGGTCACCGTTTCTACCAGGACAACGATCTGAAGCACACCGCGTCAACAGCGCATATCCTTGAGCGCGGTATCAACTGGGTGAAGACGCCAGCGGAGTAAGTGCAGTAACCGTGTCTCGTTTTTTTACCACTGTTTTTACTGTGTACTGTATCTCTTAAACTAATTGTCCTTTTTTTCCAATGACAGATCGCCAGACTTCAATCCGATCGAAATGGTCTGGCATCAGCTGAAGGACCATATCCGGAAAGTCGTGAAACCCTCCAAAAAGGACGAGTTGGCGAAAGGCATAATGAGTTTTTGGAACGATGTACTCACCGTGGAACACTGCTATAAATATATAGACCATATTGCCACTGTGTTGCCCATTGTGATCGCGTGTAATGGGCAAGCATCAGGAAAGTAGTACTGTATTGTAGTATTGTAAGTACAGTATGATACAGGTAAGTATGGCACAGATTTTTTCTTTCCTAATAGACAGATTATATAGTTCTTACGGTTTTTTCTTTCCAGAGAGAGCAGCACCAGCCATCTGGTTACATAGTATTTAACAATAGTCAGAGTATACAGTAGTTCCAGTAAGACTACAGTAGTTTGACAATACTACAGTAACTGCCTACTAACTGCTCAATTTTTTCTTTCCAGAGAAAGCAGCACCAGCCATCTACAGTAGTACTACACATCACACAATGCCATAATACAGTACGCACATAACTGCACTAATTTTTTGTTTTCTTGTCGCTTCAGGAAAAAAGGGTGGCCTGGGGAGAGGTGGGGTGTTGTGTTCAGTCTAATCTGTTGGTACAGTCAAATGTACAGTATTGAAACAGCAGTAATGATGTACACAAAACCTCTCCTCTCTCAATGAACTACTGTACTGTACACAGAATGAGGAACAAGATAAAGACGGAAAAAATAATATTACTATATATATATATATATATATATATATATATATATATATATATTATACATTACAGTATATATTATTAAATAATATTCTTATACTGTCCTGGCTAAGCTCATTCTAAAGCATGCCGGGAGCTGGCCGGGAGCGTAGCGGGATAGCCGTGGGTCTGTTCTCCGTTTTAAAACGGAGTTTCCCGCACGGTGGCCGCTTCAATAGATAAGCGCTAATGGCGCGTACTATTGAAAGCGCCCGAGGCGCGGGAAAACCAGCCGCTATTTTTAAACTGCGGGGGCAGCCGCATTAGAGTCAGCCCAGCCGCTACTATAAATGTGCATTATTCATGTTTATCCATGTTTTACAAATGTTTTCTAAATGTTTATCCAATTTTAATCTGCCAGAAGAACTTAATAAAAACTGCATTATGTATTATTCATGATTATTTTTATATTTGTATTTTTTTGGTTCCTGATAAAATAAAATAAATATTTATTTACATTCCTGCTAATCATAATCATTGACAACAACCCCCCCCCCCCCACACACACACACCTACAGTACACCAATGAATAAGAATGAATGACAAAACAACATGAATCAGTTAATGTTTTTTTTTAACTCTCAATTCTCACAATGCTGTGCAAATCAGATTTACATTTCAAGTTCGAGAAGGGATTTTCCAAAGCGTTACCGTAAACAAAGCCTCAAAGAGTAGGGAGGGTTGGGTGAATCATGGGTTAACTCCCATCTCAAAGAGGATTACATGCAGGCGCAGTGAGGTGATTGATGCTCGGCTAGGGACGGATTAAAAACACAATGACTACAATAGCTTCAGAAAAGTAATGACTCTGTGGGGGGGGAGTTGGGTGAGTCATGCGCAGTAAGCATCTAGCTCACATCTCAAAGAGGATTACATTCAGAAAATTAATGACTCTGTGGAGGTGTCTGTCGATATGAGTTTGTGTGTGCGTGGGGGAGGGATGAAGGATTAGTTGTGCAGCAGTTCAAAGAAACTACATAGAGTAGAGTACAGTAATTTCAAAAGGCAGTTCATCATAATAATTTGATCCCTACACCCCCAAATACAGTACATAAAAACCACACAAATCAACCATGTGCAGTCAAACGCACAGATTGAATATCGTAATATCAAGATTGTTTTCTCAGGCTTGTGGATAAAATGTGATAAATAGAAATAAACCGTGCGCAACTACTTAACCTCTAGAAATGTCAGTAAAGTGCAATATCTATACCCTTTTTATTTGTGAAGCCCAAAATCAGGGTCACAACAAACCACAGTGAAATTCAAAATAAAATAAATTACACAACCGTGTGTTCAGTGAAGATGGCGTCTGCTGCTATAATAATAGGGGGTGGCTCAGCACCCCCTAACACACTACAGAAATGGAAACAAAAAACAGCGCACAACGCAAATAGTGAAGTAGGTAATACAAGTGTGTATTGAATAAAACTATATATAAACTGCGTACATCAAGTATGATTTATGTAAGCATTGGGTGTGTATTCACACTGGTTACCACTCGATGTTGTTGGTGTGGAATTGGTGTAGTCTCAGCGGGCACTCTCAGCAGCAGCTGTATACCAGGACTCTGGCTAGGATATCCCTCTCATGCTGACGTCATCAACGTAGGGATTCGCCCTTCAAGACAGCTAGGCTCCGTTCCTGATGGTAGCCTCCGGAGGTACTCCAAGGGGTTTGGTAGTGTCCACAAGTGGCTGTTAGGGCTCCCTGTTCGAAACCGCCACACAAATAGGAAAGTCTGTTTGTTGCAGGCTTCACCGCGGCTCGACACAGTGCTGCTTCGTTCCGGGACGCCACGTGATGACGTCACTGTGTCCGCGACCCTTCGATCCGTCGGCAAGAATGTAAACAGTCTTTCACAGGATAAAAGTTCCACACAGTGTTGTAGATAATAAAATCAATACTCTAAAACACATAGATCATGGATAAGGTTCTTCCAACGCGTTTCGTAGTAATAACTACTTCTTCAGGGAAAATTTAAACATTTCCCAGAGGTCTAAATATACCTCTCAAACGAACCCCATTGGCTAATCAATCAGTAATGAATTAATTTCACCTCTGGGTAATTCGCTTAGTCATACTGACTGGGGAAATTGTGAGCACTTTTTCTTAAAACAACAACTTTATTGACAACTCTGTTAAAATTACATACTAATAAAAATTAATAAAGACACTTTAAAAATGTTACATAGATACATGAGAAGCTCTGTAATAAAAGAAACACACTATTAGTAAAATAATATGGGCAAGTAAAGATCAAAATATATACTGGGAAGAACAGAGATAAAGTGCAATGGTGGAATACAGCAAGGAAGTGAAAAGGGCTAAAATACTCAATAAAGTGCCCAAATATCAACATCCTCGTTTAACCCTTTCGGGGACATGGTATCTAATTTATGTATCCAATATGTCTCTCTTGCAGACAATATTTTAACTCTATCTCCTCCTCTCCTATTGACTGGAATATGTTGAATCCCCTTAAAAGTAAGATTAGAGGGATCCTTGTTATGGTGGGTCAGAAAGTGCCTAGACACGCTATGTTTCTCAAAACCATTTTTAATGTTTCTAACGTGTTCTTGGATTCTGACTTTGAGGCTGCGTTTGGTCCTACCTACATATTGGTAACCACATGCACACTCCAATAAATATACAATATGTGTGGTGGTGCAAAGAATAAAATCATCAATGTTAAAAATTTCATTAGTAATCTTAGACTGAAACCTATACTTATCAGGGTGTTGAAGTTTACAAACTGAACATTTACCGCAAATAAAATTACCCTTAGGTTTAGAGCCTAACCAATTCCTCTGAGATAAAGTGTCAGAGCTCTGATATACATCACTTGGTGCTAATAAATTCTTAAAATTACTTGCTCTTCTATAAATAAAACGCGGTTTGTGGTTTAAATGACACCCCAGAATGGGATCATTACACAAAATACCCCAGTGCTTAGTAAAAACTTTTTCAATATCCCTATGCACAGAATTAAAATCAGTAATGAAGGCCACATTAATAGTGTCATCTTGTGCCCTAGGTCCTGATTTAGTTCCTTTCCTAGACCCTTTTTGGATTAACATATCACTGCGATCCATTTTGCGTACCCTCATGATCTCTTTTTCGAGTAGTTCCTTAGGATAACCTCTCTCTCTAAATCTAGAAGACAGTTTATTGGCCTGTTCATTAAAAGCTTCTAGACTACTGCAGTTTCGTCTGAGTCTAGTAAATTGCCCCCCTGGTATATTACTCTTCCATGTGTTTTTGTGATTACTGTTCGCCATCAGTAGGTTGTTAGTATCCACCTCTTTAAAGAAGGTCTCTGTCTCCACGGTGCCATCCACTCGTGCTATCAGTCTCAGATCTAAGAAATCTATCTGAGCCGCATCAATCTTATGTGTAAATTCAAGATTGTAGTCATTCTTATTAAGGTAGGCAATAAAAGTATTTACTGACTCTTGATCGCCATCCCACACACATAGGATGTCGTCTATATAGCGTCTCCATATTACGACATTCCCATGGTGAGGTTTACCGGGCCCAATGAAATGTGACTCCCACTCCCCCACATACAGATTTGCGAAACTGGGGGCAAATCTAGTCCCCATAGCAGTTCCGCAAATCTGCAGGTAGAAAGTGGAGAGAAACAGAAAATAATTGTGCTTTAATATGAAGCCAATTGATTTCAAAATGAATTCCCTATTTAATGGGTGTAACTGGAGATCTGATTCCAAAAAAGTACTAATAGCGTCTAACCCCTTCTGATGGGGTATGTGTGTGTACAGGGCTTTAATATCACACGTTATCCACACATATGAACTTTTCCATTGAAACCCATTGAACATGTTTAGAACTGCAGTTGAATCCTTTAGATAGGATGTTAATTTGCCAACGTATGGCTGTAGAAAAAAATCCACATATTGGCTGAGGTTAGCTGTCATAGACTGTATGCCTGACACTATCGGGCGTCCAGGTGGATCAACCAGTGCCTTATGCATCTTAGGAATATGGTAAAAAATTGGTATCCTAGGAAATTCGGAAAATAAAAAAGCAAGTTCTGTGGTAGTGATGATAGAAGCAGCAGCTGCATTGTCTAATAATGCCTTGAGTTCTGTTAAATATTCTGCTGTGGGGTCTTTAGGTAACTTGGCGTAGAAAGATGCATCACTTAGGATCCTTAAAGCTTCTTTCTCATAATCACATCTGTTCTGCACTACTACGCCTCCCCCTTTGTCTGCTTGTCTAATAATAAGACTCCTATCATCTTTTAGACTTCTAAGTGCTAGGGACTCTTTAAAACTGAGGTTGTGTTTGATATCGCTTGGTTTAAAATTACGTGATAAATTATTAAAATCATTAATAACCATATTAAAAAATGTGTCAATGTGATGGCCCTTGGAGTGTGCAGGGTAAAATTTGGATTGTGTTTTAAATAATGTATGTTGAATAACCAACTCCGATTCAGAATTACTAGTAGGAACCAATGCAGCCTCGTCGGAAATAAGATCCCTCTCTTGTTTAAGGAAATGCCTTTTCAGGGTAATATTATGGGTAATTTATGCAGATCTTTGAACAGTTGGAAGGAGTTAGGTCCACATGTTCTAGAAAAACTCAAACCTCTTCCAAGTATGTTCAATTGATCCTGAGTCAAAATAACAGAGGAGAGATTAAAAACCCCTTTATTAGCTACGGAGTTCTTTCCCAAGAGTACTCTCTTCTTTTGTGCTCTGGTCCCTCCTCGTGTTCCTCGTCTGAGGTTACCCTTTTTTTCTTTTTCTCCTGAGGGGTATTCTGTACGCTTTTTACTGACATTACCCTCTTTTCCAGTCTTGTTCTCACTAGATCTAAAAAAGAAGGTGAATCTGTATTTGATTCGGGTCTGGCCAAACGCTTAGGTGAATGTCTGGGGGAGTTTCTGGGAGAATATCTAGTTGATCTTGAATGGGACTCTTTATTCTCATATTCATATGATTTAAAGGGGACCTGAGGTCTTGAGCCATATCTAAAGCCCTCAATATAGTTTTTCCCTTTGTAATTGGGATTACGGTACCCATTCCCATAGTTAGAGCGAAATTGGTCTTTTTCATTTCGCTCATCTCTATGTGTCCTATTCCCTTTTCTTTGCCCATACAAGTGATATTCTTGCTGCCTATTCCTTGAATGTGCAGACTCCCCTCTTCCTTTTTGGTGGGGGATATATTCATTTCCTATCACCTTCCCTCTATCTTTCTTGGCCCAGTCCCTTTGCCTCCCCTGTTGATAGTCCACTTTATCTCTTAAAAACTTATTGTGTTTTGTTTTAAGGAGTTCATATTCTTCATGCTCTAATTTTACCTTAAGATCGTGTTCAATCTCTGAACAATCAGTGTCTAGTACTATTGGTTCTAGTGCCTTAATTGCTTTAAGGATCTCCTTTTCAAGTTCTTTAATTTCTCGATTCCTTTCGTAAATTATTAATCTTATGAGATCATTAGAGCACTCATCTTGTATCCTGTTCCACTCTTGTATAAATTTAAGGTTATCCTTACCGAAGGTAGGGCTTTTCGAGAATCTAAGACCTCTTGGAATTCTACCTACATCTAAATAACTCTGTAGGGTTTTTGTCTCAAGCCAATGTTTACCTTCGGTAAGTAATAACCTCTCCAATATTTTAAATTGATCCTTGGCGGATGAGCCCGTTGTTTCATTTTGCTGACCATGTAGCACCTCGTCTGTAAAAAGGAGTCTAAAATTCTCCTCTCTTTTCTCCCTACAATTGACCAAACTCCACACCATAATTAACTAAAATAATATCTATACAACTGAGGTGATGAGTGCAGCAACAGTAGAGAGCAAGAGACAGTGATAAATAGAAATAAACCGTGCGCAACTACTTAACCTCTAGAAATGTCAGTAAAGTGCAATACCTACTGCACCGACACACTTTATTCGAGCAAATACCCAGTATGTACCTGGCAGATACCTGGAATGCGCCGCTCCTCACCTCTGACAAGCCCCGTTGCGTTTGCCTTCCCAGCCTGGGTTCATGCCTGGCTGACGGGCGGCTGATCTGTTAAATGATAATGATTAGGATTTAATAGGCTGCAATGCTTCGCGTGTCTACCAGATAGCATAAATTCATGAATTGTAATACAGTATATATGTATATACTGTGCAGTATTGCAGCCAGCGGGAATAAAATGCTTCAATCCCTGCGTGGAAAATACCTCAATGCACTCGGGCAGAAAACAGTCACAAACCTCAATACACCCGGGTATACCCGAATTCGTGGGACTAGCCGAGCTCGAATAAAGTGTGTCGCCAGTGTATACCCTTTTTATTTGTGAAGCCCAAAATCAGGGTCACAACAAACCACAGTGAAATTCAAAATAAAATAAATTACACAACCGTGTGTTCAGTGAAGATGGCGTCTGCTGCTATAATAATAGGGGGTGGCTCAGCACCCCCTAACACACTACAGAAATGGAAACAAAAAACAGCGCACAACGCAAATAGTGAAGTAGGTAATACAAGTGTGTATTGAATAAAACTATATATAAACTGCGTACATCAAGTATGATTTATGTAAGCATTGGGTGTGTATTCACACTGGTTACCACTCGATGTTGTTGGTGTGGAATTGGTGTAGTCTCAGCGGGCACTCTCAGCAGCAGCTGTATACCAGGACTCTGGCTAGGATATCCCTCTCATGCTGACGTCATCTCCGTAGGGATTCGCCCTTCAAGACAGCTAGGCGTTTGCAGTCAAACGCACAGATTGAATATCGTAATATCAAGATTGTTTTCTCAGGCTTGTGGATAAAATAACAGTTAAAAAATTATAATTAATTTTTTTTTTGTTTGGGGCCCCTAACCAAGCAGTGGTGGGTGAAGTTACAGGCACATGAGCAGTAATCAACTAGCTCCCATCCGAAAGAGGATTACACACAGGCGCATAGAGAGGTGATGCTCTGTGCAAATCAAATTCGAGAAGGGATTTTCCAAAGCGTTACCGTAAACAAAGCCTCAAAGGGTTGGGGGTTGGGTGAGTCATGCGCAGTAAGCAGCTAGCTCCCATCTCAAAGAGGATTACACGCAGGCACAGTGAGGCTTTGTAGCTCGGCTATGTACGGATTAACAACACAATGTCAAGATTCAGAAAATTAACGACTCTGTGGAGGGGGGGGGTTGGGTGAGTCATGCGCAGTAAGCAGCTAGCTCCCATCTCACAGAGGATTACACGCAGGCACAGTGAGGCTTTGTAGCTCGGCTATGTACGGATTAACAACACAATGTCAAGATTCAGAAAATTAACGACTCTGTGGAGGGGGGGGGGTTGGGTGAGTCATGCGCAGTAAGCAGCTAGCTCCCATCTCAAAGAGGATTACATGCAGGTGCAGTGAGCTTTGTAGCTCGGCTATGGACGGATTAAGAACACAATGTCAAGATTCAGAAAATTAACGACTCCGTGGAATTTCAAATACTTGAGTGAGCCTTGTGTGTGTGCGTGGGGGAGAGGGCTACAGGGTACAGCTGCATGAAGTTCAAAATTAATGACATACTTTAATATCAAAAGGCAATTCAACATAATAATACACCCCCAAATACAGTACGTAAAAAGCACACAAATCAACCATGTGCAGTCAAACGCACAAGATCGCAGTCAAATGCTACAGCACAGATTGAATATCATAATACAGTATCAAGATGGTTATTGCAGGCTTGTGGGGAAAATAAAAATAAAAAAAGTAGAAAAAAAAAAATTTGGTCACTCACTCAAGCAAGCAGTGGTGGGCAAAGTTACAGGCGCATGCGTAGTATTCACCTGCTGTCAAGCAGGAATGTGATTGAAACCAGACACACGTTCAAAGGAATGGTGTGGGAGAGAAGTACTGCATTGTAGAGAAGATAAGAAGTTGAAATACCCTACAAGTGCAGTTAATTTTCCTGAGCGAGGGGAGAGCGCTGTACTGTATATGCTGAAATGTGACACTGTTACAGTACTGTACACACCGATGCGTTTCAACAATTTTCAAATGAGACATACTGTACAGTACAGCACTGCAAATGCATGTATACTTTAAATATGCAAATTTACAATTACTGCGCGTGCACACACAGACTGTGTACCGACATAGGTTGAACCGCGAAGGTATTAGACTTCCAAGACAACAGCTCGCAAACGCCCCCCTGAGTTTTTACATGGCATTGCAGTATTGCAGACAGCAAGAATAAAATGCTAATATGACAAGCGCTAAAATAACGCAATTCACTCCAGGTAAAAAAAACAAAAAACGCACCTGACCGGGATTATCTGAGAGCCGCGGATCTAGCCGACTTAGACTCAGGTCGGCCGCCACTGTCGGTGCATGTTGCAGGGTACATGCAACCAACCGCACACACGGGTTCTCTTGATAAGGCTTCATTATTGAGCCTTAAAAAACATATAGTACACAAAACAAAATAGCTTCTCTTCAGCATACAAAAACAAAATAGCTTCTCTTCAGCAGACAAAAACAAAATAGCTTCTCTTTAGCATAGAAACGAAGGCAGCTTCTCTTCAGCATGCAGGACACAGACAGTTCATCACACATGTACTTTGAAAAACAGACCTTATAGCAGTAATCTCTTCAGTATTTCAGTCCTGTCTCCTGACCAGCTAGCCTGCATGTGTGTACAGCCTGGGGGTTTTAAAACACCTTGTTTATGCAGCTGGGGTAAGACTAATTAAGCAGCCCTTCTCAACTGAAACTTAACCTCGTCACTGCTGCACTGCAAGCCTAAACATAGGTTTGCCAGGACATATGGCTGGTGACGTTCATTCACCCTGTCACATTCCTCCCCTGTTAGTGTGTGGCTGGGGCCACGCCGCACGGCTGAAGCCCGACCATCCACCCCTTCTCTAGAAAAGAAGTCAGCATTTGCATTTTCTTTTCCAGGCCTGGGCTGAACCTCAAATGAGAAGGGTTGGAGGGCCATATACGACCTGGTCAATCTAGCATTGGAGTCCTTCATACTATTTAACCACTTCAATGGAGCATGTCCGTCACCAGAGTAAAATGGAATCCTGCCAGGTAATGCCTCAAAGCCTCGATTGCCCACTTTACTGAGAGGCACTCCTCAATCACTGAGTAGTTTTTTTCCCTCTGGAACAATTTCCTACTCAGAAAAAGGATCGGATGGTCCACTCCCTCAAACTGTTGTGACAAAACTGCCCCTGGCCCTATCTCTGATGCATCGTTTTTCACTACAAAAGGCCTGTTGAAGTCTGGGCTTCTAAGGACGGGACCCTCTGATAGACACCTTTTTATGTCCTCAAAGGCTCTCTGACACTCCCTTGACCATACCACTTGTGTAGGGGCACACTTTTTTGTGAGGTCCGTTAATGGGGCTGCAACTTCCGAGTAGTTGGGGATGAACCGCCGATAGTACCCTGCTAAACCCAGCAGAGAGCGTACCTGCATTTTTGTTTGGGGGGTCGGAACTTCTTTCAGGGCAACTACTGCACCGACACACTTTATTCGAGCAAATACCCAGTATGTACCTGGCAGATACCTGGAATGCGCCGCTCCTCACCTCTGACAAGCCCCGTTGCGTTTGCCTTCCCAGCCTGGGTTCATGCCTGGCTGATGGGCGGCTGATCTGTTAAATGATAATGATTAGGATTTAATAGGCTGCAATGCTTCGCGTGTCTACCAGATGGCATAAATTCATGAATTGTAATGCAGTATATATATATATACTGTGCAGTATTGCAGCCAGCGGGAATAAAATGCTTCAATCCCTGCCTGGAAAATACCTCAATGCACTCGGGCAGAAAACAGTCACAAACCTCAATACACCCGGGTATACCCGAATTCGTGGGACTAGCCGAGCTCGAATAAAGTGTGTCGCCAGTGTACCTTGTCGGCTAGTGGCCTTACTTTTCTACCTCCCACTGCATACCCTAAGTATTTGGTTTCCGCCTTACCTAAGGCACTTTTCTTAGGGTTGGCTGTGAGCCCTGCCTCTCTTAGAGATTTGAGAACCGCTTTCAGCCTATTTAGATGGGCCGGCCAGTGATTACTATAAATGACAATGTCATCGAGGTAGGCTGCGGCATAAGCCCTATGTGGTCTCAGCACTTTATCCATGAGTCTCTGAAATGTGGCTGGGGCTCATGCAGTTCAAATGACATTGTCACAAACTGGTATAAACCCATGGGAGTGGCAAAGGCTGTTTTGCACTTGGACCTTTCCTCTAAAGGTATTTGCCAGTATCATTTTGTTAAGTCCAGCGTGGATATATGTTCCGCGTTACCAAGGGCGTCAATTAACTCGTCCACCCTTGGCATCGGATATGCGTAAACATATAAAAAAGTGCATAAATCAAATAAAACAAAGAGCATGTAAATACCACAATACATACTTCCTCACCACACCTAGTGTTAAGATATGCAAGGAGGCATAAAGTGAATAAATGAAATTCTCCTTCTCCTTAATTTTCAATTAGTTTAATATTGTTGTGACCATTATTCCCAAAAAAGTGGTTAAGAAACACCATGTCCCTCTCCTTCTCAGACCATATAGAGAAGTGTAAAAAAGTTATCCTTACTTTGGTATAATTTTATTACAAATTACACCCTTCTTCTTACTCATATTATAGAAGTAGTAGGGAGGCATACATTATGTCAAACTTTTTTTGACAGGTGCCATGCCCCCTTTTACCCTAAGCCCCGCCCCCTTTGGCCATAACCCCGCCCACATGTCCCGCCCCGTTCGTATCCGGTCCTGCCCCTTCCGTATCCTGCCCTGCCCCCTGCGTCAATTTTTTGAGGTTGACGCCCCCTGCAACAAAAACTCGCGGTTGACGCCCCCTACGCCAAAAAAACGCGGTTGACACCCCCTGCGCCAATTTTTTATTATGATGTGTATTCGCGTGTCTACCAGATGGCATAAATTCATGAATTGTAATGCAGTATATATATATATATACTGTGCAGTATTGCAGCCAGCGGGAATAAAATGCTTCAATCCCTGCCTGGAAAATACCTCAATGCACTCGGGCAGAAAACAGTCACAAACCTCAATACACCCGGGTATACCCGAATTCGTGGGACTAGCCGAGCTCGAATAAAGTGTGTCGCCAGTGTACCTTGTCGGCTAGTGGCCTTACTTTTCTTCCTCCCACTGCATACCCTAAGTATTTGGTTTCCGCCTTACCTTAGGCACTTTTCTTAGGGTTGGCTGTGAGCCCTGCCTCTCTTAGAGATTTGAGAACCGCTTTCAGCCTATTTAGATAGGCCGGCCAGTGATTACTATAAATGACAATGTCATCGAGGTAGGCTGCGGCATAAGCCCTATGTGGTCTCAGCACTTTATCCATGAGTCTCTGAAATGTGGCTGGGGCTCATGCAGTCCAAATGACATTGTCACAAACTGGTATAAACCCATGGGAGTGGCAAAGGCTGTTTTGCACTTGGACCTTTCCTCTAAAGGTATTTGCCAGTATCATTTTGTTAAGTCCAGCGTGGATATATGTTCCGCGTTACCAAGGGCGTCAATTAACTCGTCCACCCTTGGCATCGGATATGCGTCAAACTTGGATACCACATTGACCTTTCGGAGGTCCACACAAAATCTTACCTTCCCATCGGGTTTAGGGACCATAACTAGTGGACTACACCACTCACTGCATGAATCCTCAATCACTAGTGGACTACACAACTCACCGCATGATTCCTCAATCACTCCTAAGTGTAACATTTATTGTACCTCCTTCTCTACCAGGGACCTACGACTTTCAGGCAACCTACACTGGCGACACACTTTATTCGAGCTCGGCTAGTCCCACGAATTCGGGTATACCCGGGTGTATTGAGGTTTGTGACTGTTTTCTGCCCGAGTGCATTGCGTTATTTTCCAGGCAGGGATTGAAGCATTTTATTCCCGCTGGCTGCAATACTGCACAGTATATATATATATACTGCATTACAATTCATGAATTTATGCCATCTGGTAGACACGCGAAGCATTGCAGCCTATTAAATCCTAATCATTATCATTTAACAGATCAGCCGCCCGTCAGCCAGGCATGAACCCAGGCTGGGAAGGCAAATGCAACGGGGCTTGTCAGAGGTGAGGAGCGGCGCATTCCAGGTATCTGCCAGGTACATACTGGGTATTTGCTCGAATAAAGTGTGTCGGTGCAGTATAAGGACGGGAACGTACTTTTACCCCAGGTGATGTCTCGATCACATGTGAAATTAATTTAGTTTGCCCTGGCAAATCAGAAAAAACATCATGGAATTGTGTAATTATTTCTAACAAGTCCCCTTTTTGTTCAGAGGACAACTGTCTACCCATTGGGATTTTATCGTCAGCCACGATGTTCTCCCATGGGGGCTGAGGACCCAAGTCCGTTTCCTCCTCCACCGAGTGGATGAATAGAGACCGCTGCATCTTCCAGGGTTTCAGCAAGTTCACATGGTAAATTTGTTTACCCTTCCTGGACCCTGGTTACAGCGATCTCGTAATCCACATGACCCATGCGTCAGAGTACTTTGATTGGGTCCTGCCATTTTGCTAGGAGTTTGCTCTCACAACTGGGTAACAACAACATCACCTGATCTTGTGGGTGAAACACTCTCATACGAGCATTTTGATTGTAATGTCTCTCCTGACTGTCCTGGGCTTATCTAAGATTCTCCCTAGCAAAATGCCCGACCCCATCTAGGCGCTTCCTAAGATCCAATACATATTGCAGGGTATTCTTAGAAGGGACCGCTGTTCCTCCTAGGACTCCTTTAGGAGGTCTAGGATACCCCGGAGTTGGCGGCCTTACAGCAGTTCAAATGGAGAGAATCTCGTGGAGGCCTGGGAACTTCCCGCACTGCAAACAGCTGAAAAGGGAGAAGTTAATCTACAAATTTCCTCAGCATCCCTTTTAGAGTTCGGTTAAATCTTTCCACCAATCCGTCAGTCTGTGGATGGTAGACCGATGTCCGAATAAACTTGACCTCTAGTAATTTTAAGACATCCTGCACCAGTTTAGCCATAAAATTTGTACCTTGGTCTGTCAACATAACCTGGGGAAGTCCAACCCGTGAGAGCAGCTCCAACAAATTGTTGGCTACTTGCTTTGCCGTTGCTGTTTTCAGGTGGAACGCCTCAGGATATCTTGTTGCATAGTCAACTATTACAAGAATATACCTGTGTCCTTTCGTAGAAGGTTCTAGAGGTCCTACCAAATCTACCCCAATCCTCTCAAAGGGAACTGACACCAAGGGTAGAGGAACCAAAGGGGCTGATTTTTGTCCCTTCGGACTAGTTAGCTGGCACTCCGGACATGCCGCACATAACTTAGCAAAATCACTATGCATCCCTGGCCAATAGAATCAGGACGAAATACAGTCCGGTCCAATGTTTTATCCCTGCCAAGGTGACCACCCCAAGGGACAGTATGGGCTAGAGTGAACACAGATTTAACAAACGCATTGGGAACCAATATCTGTCTGGTGACCTCTCCTGTTTGTGTCTGCCTATTCACCCTATACAGGATATCATTTGATAAAACAAAATGGGGGAAAACTATCACCCCCCTGTGCATTCAATATCTGCTCATCAATTTTTACCACCTTATCATACTGTCTAGCAAGGACTGGGTCTTCCCTTTGCCTCTGGAGAAAATCAGGGAGGTATAGGTCTGGTAAATATCCAGGGCCCATATCCCCCTCCCTCTGGCCATCCCCAGCCATCACTTGTGACTTCTGGCTACTAGAATGGTCACCTTGAGACCCAGATTTCTGCAACCAGTCCTGTTTGTCAGAGCGTCTTTGCTTCCGAGTCTTTGGAACCCTGTGTCTACTGGGAAAAAGGTCTGCCGAGAAGGGGAACAGTTTTCCAGGGTTCTCCTGAGCCATAGAATAAGGCTCCTCGTGAGAGACTGGAGCCATTAGGTCCGAAAAGAAAGGCCAGTCCTGGCTGAGCACAATGAGGGGAAGGGAGCCAAGGAGCGACTCCTACTTCGAGGTAGGCCTCCTGACCTTTTAGTTGTAGCCGGATTTTGGTCGGCGGATACCGTTTTACATCACCGTGTATACATTCTATACTCCATGGAGAGTCAAAAGAACATACGTTAGGCGGTAACAGTTCCTGGAAGACCAGAGTTTTCCCAGAGCCCGAATCTACAAGGGCCTGGACGGTTTTTCCCCCAACCTGGGCTGGAAGTAGCCAGGGCTTGTAATTTTCTCCAGTGAAGGCCGAGGCGACGGTCCTGCTGAAGGAACAATCCATCTTGTAAGAGGTGTGGGTAACTGGTGCATCAGAGAAAATCAAGTCCCCATGATAAATGATAAATTCCTCCGTTAGGACCACTCCAATGTTATAGTGAGCAACAATAAAATGTCCTAATAGGGCTGAGGGACTAGTGCCTAGTGCTGACAAGCACAATAAACAGTACATAGATTGTCCCATAGAGAGTAATAATATGCAAAGAAGCGCCGTTCGTGCCAAACCCGTGATGTCACTGCTCGTTAACCAATCGGAGCGCTCCCCCTTCATGACCCGGTCCTGATAGGGCCAAGAGAATGAGCATAAGATAAACTTTATTAGTTCCCCAAGAACAAGTAAGGGGACAAACATGGGTATAGAAGCGGAGCATCCCATTGGTCACTAGTTAAATAAACTTTGTAAATCTTTATGTGACAAAAAAGACAGAAACAAGGACAATATGCATCACCATATCAGCTACACAAGCCCCCAGAATGTTAAAAGTTATTTTACATAAGTAAACATATAAAAAAGTGCATAAATCAAATAAAACAAAGAGCATGTAAATACCACAATACATACTTCCTCACCACACCTAGTGTTAAGATATGCAAGGAGGCATAAAGTGAATAAATGAAATTCTCCTTCTCCTTAATTTTCAATTAGTTTAATATTGTTGTGACCATTATTCCCAAAAAAGTGGTTAAGCAACACCATGTCCCTCTCCTTCTCAGACCATATAGAGAAGTGTAAAAAAGTTATCCTTACTTTGGTATAATTTTATTACAAATTACACCCTTCTTCTTACTCATATTATAGAAGTAGTAGGGAGGCATACATTATGTCAAACTTTTTTTGACAGGTGCCATGCCCCCTTTTACCCTAAGCCCCGCCCCCTTTGGCCATAACCCCGCCCACATGTCCCGCCCCGTTCGTATCCGGTCCTGCCCCTTCCGTATCCTGCCCCGCCCCCTGCGTCAATTTTTTGAGGTTGACGCCCCCTGCAACAAAAACTCGCGGTTGACGCCCCCTACGCCAAAAAAACGCGGTTGACACCCCCTGCGCCAATTTTTTATTATGATGTGTATTTTTTTTCATTCTTTTTTTGTGATTGGTGCGTACTGTTGACGTAGATTGGAGGGGGCGTATACATACGCGGGGGCATGTCCGAGCATGTTTATAGGCTTTTTGGACATGCCCGAACATGTTTTTTTTTCATACGGGCAAGTCTGGACAGGTTTATTCTGAAATAACGCAGTGCGCATGTCAGAAAATTTCAAAAGACGATGAAAAGAGGGCATAGCAATTTTTTTAAAATTCAGACAGAATACTGCTTTAAGAGGATAAACCCCTCAAGTGTCAGGGTGGCCGAGTGATTTAAGGCGTTGGACTCAAGATCCAATGGACGTATGTCCTCGTGTATTCGAATCCCTCCCCAGACATAATCTTTTTATATATTTTTATTTGTATAGAGTCTGTACGTGTGTTAGCCGCAACAGGGCTACATAAAAAAAAGCACAAGTGTATAATAGTCAAAAATTGTTTATTTTATTTTTCAAAGATACAACATTTTCAAGCATGAAATAATTACAAGTCGTATTTACAAGTAAAAAAGTAAATAAGGTATTAAACGGCAGTTAAGGCATTAATAGACTAAATACATCTAGAGTCGTTATGTTAGTGCGCTACATAGTATGAGGGAATGCAATAAATGTCTTATTTACACTGGGAAAAAAAATAACAGTTTATTTACAGTTTCAGCCAGTCAGTCGAAGGCGTTAATGGACTACCCCTCCTCTTGTTTAGTAAATACCCCGGAGGTGATGTTAAACCAGGGGCGCTTAAAGAACTGTAACGTAAATCAGAGGTTCTTTTCTGAAGGGGTAAAAGGGATGATGAAGGAGGGAGTGTTGTATCGTGAGCCCGTATTTTTAAGCGGTCCAGGCATTCTCTATTTTTCGCATTACCTACAACCGATGAGCGGATATTCAGTTCAGCCATCGCAGACAGAAAAGGACTCCAACCCTGGGGTATTTTACGCTGTGTAACAGTGTGACTTTGTGTAACATTGCGTACCAAATCCAGTAAATTAGAGCCTGGTATAACCTGTTTTTTATAAATAAATTCCCCTTTGTCATTCCAGCTTGTAATATGTTTATCCTGAAAAATTTTACTGAGCAATAACTCTGCATTTTTATTGAAGCGGGCGTTCACATTAGTAACAACCTCACGAATCAGATTGTCAGTCGTATCTACTGAGACAATGTCCTGGAAGTGTAAAGGGAGAGAGGCTGCTTCATCAGTAGGCATTAAAAGTGTTATGCGGTTCTTTTCCCCTTCGCTCTGTTTAGCATGCACCACGTATTTCTGCAGTACAATAGTGTATCTTTTTATCTTTTCATCCTCTGATAAATTATTGCTGTTTAAGATAGCGTTAATTTCTGTATCTAGGCGTTGCATGACAACTTCACGTATGTCGGCCTCTCTCTGTGGGGGACGCTGTAAACGGTCCATATCTTGTTTGGGGACCAGGTACGTTTTCTCAGCATATTCCATTAGCGGTTAGTGAGAAGGCCAGTCAGCAGCGGTATAGCAAAACCCAAAAGAGAGCCAATAAAGCCGCCGGACTGCTTCACCAGGCGTTTCTTTTTTACAATTGTAAATTTTTTATCGCTCAGCTTTTTTATAATTTTACGCCACTTTTTAAGTATGCCAATTTGCCGCTTTGATAAAGGTATTTTACCTTTTAGAGCATTGAGGGCTATCTCGCATATGGCGGTGACTAAATCATTAGACGCTGAACACAGAATAACTTTTTTTTGCTTTGGTGAAGCCCTTATTAATGCTTTTAAAGTATGCCAATTGCGGCGTAGTCGGTTAGACATGTTTACAACGACAGAGCGGCTACAAGTAATGAGAATTTACAGATAATTATCTCTTTTTAGAACTGTTTTTTTTTTAAAACATAGACTTTGGGGGTGTCAGGTAGAAAGATACCGGTTCTTAAGCGGTACTCATCAGGGGTCGTGGCTCTTAAATCTACTAACAAAACACCACAGGGGACACGTGTGGCATCTTCAAAAGCCTCTAAAAAGAAGTGTGATTTACCAGGATACATTTGATGCGCTAAGGTGTTAATTTGTAATTTATCCCTACGATTTTTAAAAAGAACCATATAATTAGTGTTTAAATTTATGGTTCTGCTTTTTTTACCTTGGCAAAAAACATTTTGTACGAGGTACATGATACTGAGGTTTCTGTGATGCACATACTTGGTGAATGCTTTTTCAATTTCAGAGCTCTCACTGGCGGCTTCCATCAAGTCATCAACGATTGTCAAATTCACTTTACCAGGGGGAAAAAGAGCATCGTCATTAAATGTAGCGGGTATACCCTAAATAAATCTAATGTGTGGCATAGTGGTTAACAGTTCATCATAAAGATTTTGCCAGCAAGCATAAAACCATACGATGTTATCAGGCCGGTGCGACAAGTGAGTGCTAGAATGTTGCAAAATCTGTTTAACAAAATAGCTTTTCCCTGAATTTGACGGTCCGGCTAAAATGCACAAGAAAGGATATTGAAGCCTGATATCCATTACAGATTTATAATTAGTAACCAAAGGGTAGGGTTGTGAAGTCGTTGGTCAGCTGTCGTTTCGTGTACACACACTTTTGTGTTTTCTGTAGAGGACGAGTCTCAATCTGCCAGTAACGTTTATTTCGGACCCCCGAATCCCCGCCTGTTGTACCACAATCTTTTTCTGATATTCAGGATCAGAGTGTAAGGGGTAGTCCAGGACAATATCTTTTAAAGTGTCAAAGTTAATCAATTCAGCGTTTGCAGCGTTCAGTGTTATACCTTTAACTTTTAGACACGTTTTACCAGTGGAAAGCTTGTAACCGTAAGTCTTGGGGCCAGCGGAAACAAATTCTGTAATGTGTGTACCAGTCGGTAGTTCAATAGTCAGCTCCCCTAAGTAGTCACCCAGAGGCGGATTCCAGTCACCTGTTTTGCAGTCAGTGTCATTGTAGAGACACCTCTCTTGTAGCTTGTCCAAAACATTGTACAGTTCAAGACGGGCATAGGCAGTCGTAAAACAGGCAATAAAAATATTAACATTACGACCTACAGTGTATCCTTCCTTTGTATACTTCCAGCTAACCATGGCCGTGTCATCATCTAGGAAGTCTAAAGATGACACATCGTATTGCGTTGAAAATGCGTAACCAAAAAGTTCATCAGGGCCTGTTACAATACTTGTATTTTGTAAATTAGTCTTTTGACCGAATTTACCCCACAAAGTATTTAGAAACAGTTTAGAAATTTGTCTTTTTGCAGAGTTAATGTCTATTTTATCAGCGCGTAAACGTATACCCTCTTTTGAAAAATACTCGCTGATGTATTTTTGTTTTTTGGCATCATCTGTACACCAGCTGGGGTATCCAGATGCCTCTTGTTTGTCCCTGAGGTGCACATTAATGTATTTAGCAAACAATTTGTCTGTATAATGTTCAAAGTGCCAAATTTCAAAAAATTTACACAACTGGTACCCTTTTTTCAACGCGGCCTGAATTTCAACCGTACACCACGTACCGGTCAATGATTGCTCCTCATTCGTATGACAGCAAGGCGTCGTCTGGTTGGTGACGGCGCATGTGCTGCATAGCGGAAACATGAGCTTGCCATTCATTTTAACAGGAAGGATGGGGAAATATAAGTCTCTAGGCGGATAGACTTTTACTTTAGCAACCCCAAAGTACCTGCGGCCGCCGTAAAGTGCATCACAGGGGTTCATGGGTTGTGGAAAATCACTTTTAAGTGGAAACGCCTTTAGATCTGTATCGGTCTCTAACATGTGTTTCCACTCGTGCTCCCACAGCTCACGAACCGCATAGCCACATTTGGTTTTTAGAAAATGTGTTTTGATGGCTGTTTTGTGGTACAATTGACCATATGTAAGAGATGTAACAGTGTTTGTATCTTTTTCATTGTAACACATTGGACAGCCGTGGTAAAAACAGCCGTTGTATTCAAAGGCTGTTTGAACACCATTAATCACCGCATAACCATCCAGAAAATAGTTACCCACCTTCTTTTCACCGCCCCTTAAAGCTTGTTGTATGACTATATTCTCCTTGTAAGACACATACAATAGCCACTGAGTGGCGGGCGTAGAGAAGCGTTTTTTTGTGATGTTGTAATTGTCAGGGGGTACAATGGCGATGGTGTTACTTGGTAAAAATTTGAGCCGAAACATAGCCATGCACAGAGAGGCGAGTGTTGTCAGCTGAAAGGGGTCCACATTATAGACCGATTCTTCACCAAGCTGAGACTCACGGTCGCTCATTACCGTATGCTCTGTCATTTCTATGACACTGTTTCTAAAGCAGATACAGGCTTTCTTCAAAATTTTTACATCCTCAATGCAATAGCTTTTAAGCTCAGCCTGAAAGTTGAAATCACAATGTTTGTTAGCTTCATACCATGTCATGAACCCCGGTTTCTCGTCGGCCATCATGTACTGGGGACCGTAATGCTCTATAGAGGGCATAGAACCGCTGTAATTTTGATTCTGTACAGTGTTAAAAAAGTTTGGGAAATGTCCTTTACTGCCTGTAAACCCCAGGGCCTGTGGCAACTTGCTGAGTTTCATGGGGAGGAAATTTAAAGAGTCGATAAATATGATATTCAGATCAGGTATTGTTACACATAATAATTTACCGCCTTGTGCTAGTAAATCTATTTTTATCTTCTCTTTAAGCAGCTGTTGCACCACAAAATACGCATCGTAACGGCCGGCATTATGTGCGATGAAAGTGTACCCCCTAAAGGGCCGGTCTATGAATTTTTTTACAAAATCAGCCAAACACTCTGGACCCTGGAATGCCCAACCCTCAGTGCCGTCTAAAGGATGGGCACGACTTTTTTCTTCATCATCCCTTAAAGGCATGGCGTAGACATAATTTGGTATGTGTACACCCGTTTCCTGCATGCACTCAAAGTCATAAAAAATGTAGTTGTCAGTGAGGACCGGTGGTTTGTATGGGCGCATGTGGCACGAGAAATGATATCAGCCGGAGCTGCTGGGGAGTTCAACGTTGTAGCAGGGGGTGGTTCGATTGTAACAGTAACCGTTGATATTGGTCGCTTTACACCGTACGACGCTTTTGATGTGTTGGGTTGCTCATTGTCGTGTGTTGTGTTACAGTTGCCAAGAATACGTCTAGCGGTTTGTCTTTCGGTCTTCTTTGAGGCTAAAAACATCAACAACAAAAAAACTGTCAACTCATTTCATTAATAGATTAAAGTCCGGGCAGCTTGAGGCGCTATGGTAGTACTACATTACACAATACCATGTATATAGCTGCTTGAATGGCTCAACAACACAATACACTCACCAGGCTTTTCAGGTTGTGGGGACCGTGGTTTCTTGTTCTGGATTTGCATTTCAGCTGTGACTTTTGTGTTTCTAACGCTTTGGTGACGGTGCAATTTTGAAGCTGTGAACAATGTCCTCAGTATTAAAAAGTTTTATAATAGACAGGTTTTATGTAGCGCTGCGTAATGATATCATTATTATTGCCGGTGATTTCAACGGTACGCAGTAGTGGGACAAAACTGTGACCTACGCGTTGATGCATAATGATGTCTGTATAAACAAATATTTTATAAAAGCCATTTTTTATATCTGCACATATTTTAGCCCTTTTTTCAATTTTATCGATGTTATTAGAATCCATGTCTAGAATGTTCATCATACGTTCTGTCGCTGTAAAGCGTTCTTTCAAAGTCGTCATATTTCAATTTCACTTTGCTGCTGACCATCGCCTCATTAATAGACCTAACCAATTCATTAATATCACTACAATAACCCGGTTTCACCATGAAGTTTGATTTAATTGCGCTTAGCGGTTCTACATGTATTGTGCTGTCTGGCGCATTGTTCCATATCTGCGGACTTAGTTGTATTACAGATACGTTACCGTCCACGTTTTCAAAACAGGTTTTACCAGGCTCTAATTTACTGGATTTGGTACGCGGTGTTACACAAAGTCACACTGTTACACAGCGTAAAATACCCCAGGGTTGGAGTCCTTTTCTGTCTGCGATGGCTGAACTGAATATCCCCTCATCGGTTGTAGGTAATGCGACAAATAGAAAATGCCTGGATCGCTTAAAAATACGGGCCCACGATACAACACCCCCTCCTTCATCATCACTTTTACCCCTTCAGAAAAGAACCTCTGATTTACGTTACAGTTCTTTAAGCGCCCTTGGTTTAACATCACCTCCGGGGTATTTACTAAACAAGAGGAGGGGTAGTCCATTAACGCCTTCGACTGACTGGCTGAAACTGTAAATAAACTGTTATTTTTTTCCCCCAGTGTAAATAAGACATTTATTGCATTCCCTCTATACTATGTAGCGCACTAACATAACGACTCTAGATGTATTTAGTCTATTAATGCCTTAACTGCCGTTTAATACCTTATTTACTTTTTTACTTGTAAATACGACTTGTAATTATTTCATGCTTGAAAATGTTGTATCTTTTAAAAAATAAAATAAACAATTTTTGACTATTATACACTTGTGCTTTTTATTTTTACTGCGTGGATAATGCATCAGCGCTATAGTTCAGAATTGTTTCAATATACGCCCGATATGCGTACAGATTATTGGATTGCGATATGAGTCTGTCCCTCAAAGTCACATCTAACTGATTGAAAAGTTTTGCTTTCGGATAATTTATTAGACTCACGCGTGCTCCATCAGCAATCGGTGCATTGTCCTGTTTGACGATCTTACATGTAATGTAAATCAAAGTATTATTGAGGTCGAAATAATGTTCCCCGCTGCCAGCGATATAAAACTCCAACGGAGCCGTTTCTGAATGGGCGGCCAACGGCTGTATTTCCACATACAGACTTTTTTCTATGCTCGTCTGTGTAGGCTGTATTTCAAAGATATCCAGTTCGGATTTAGCGCATTCTATGGAGTTGGTGTGAATAAACGCCATGATGAAATAACTTTTTTTTGTCTTGTCAAATGAATCAAAAGATGTCGTTTAAGTTCCGTCGTGAGGTTTTTTTCTTCTTTCTGACGTTGCGACTGTTCTTTTTGTTTTGATAACATGCGGTGCTGGGTGGGAATGCAACGCTGCGCTTGCGTTTGCCTTTATCATTGCTTCTACTGATGTACACGAGACCGGACCCATCTTGTGCTGCACCACCCATTTTATTCGTCACCGCTGTTGAAACACGCCCCACAACATCTCTAGCGATATTTAGTGCTGCAGTTTTTACATGAGGATTTACAATATCAAAGCCGCGTCTGAATAACGGCACCGCCCGTCTAAACAGACTGCGGAAAACGCCTGCTAATCCACGGCCGTACATATACTGTAAGGGCTCCCATGAAAACCCTGTAAGCCATTTCCCGCTTGTGCTCTATAGTACATACTGTAAACCTGTGACTCTCCATAATTTTTAACGCCCACCATGTTGCCGGTCCCTTCAATACAAAGAGCCTTTGCGAGGCCGAAAGTGTGGTTTTACAACAACGTTCTTATTTTGGTCGTTCTTTATCTCGATTATAATGCAATCGATGTGATATTTACTGACGGGTATGTAATCAGGTTTTATGTAGCGCTGCGTAATGATATCATTATTATTGCCGGTGATTTCAACGGTACGCAGTAGTGGGACAAAACTGTGACCTACGCGTTGATGCATAATGATGTCTGTATAAACAAATATTGTATAAAAGCCATTTTTTATATCTGCACATATTTTAGACCTTTTTTCAATTTTATCGATGTTATTAGAATCCATGCCTAGAATGTTCATCATACATTCTGTGGCTGTAAAGCGTTGTGTGCCCACAACAGACACTGTTCTTTCAAAGTCGTCATATTTCAATTTCACTTTGCTGCTGACCATCGCCTCATTAATAGACCTAACCAATTCATTAATATCACTATAATAACCCGGTTTCACCATGAAGTTTGATTTAATTGCGCTTAGCGGTTCTACATGTATTGTGCTGTCTGGCGCAGCATTACATATCTGCGGACTTAGTTGTATTACAGATACGTTACCATCCACGTTTTCAAATGTATTCCAAGTATGCGGATACTGTATTTCTGTTAAAGCAACCTCCCATTCACCTTTTAAAATAATGGGCTTGGCTAGTTTTGTCGTATAATTAGAAATGTCATTTTGGGGGAACGTTTCATATGACGCATTACTAGGCAACGTTACATAAAATGTAATATCCTCCATGGCGGCGTATTTTTACAAACGTGTTAGTTGTGCTTTTTTATCCAGCTGTTGGGTACCCCCAACATTTAACGTAATAGACGATTTTACGCCTTACGCTTTTTTGTTTTAATATCTTCTCAATTCTGTAAACACGATTTAAATTCTTTGGTATTTTTTGTATCTCTTCAGCGTAGAATGAGCCTTCTATGGCCTCACCAGCGCTTTCTGTAAGCTTATACAGAGGTTTTACGCCTTTCGTGCGTACATCAGCAATAATAAATATTTCATCTGTAAAACACTGTTCATAACCCTTTGTAAAAACGCCTTTATACTTTGATATCTGAACGTGGTCACCAATTTTTAAAAGTGGCTTAAGTTTCTTAGAACTCACATGTGTCCCATAAAAAGTCTTCCAAACGGGGATAGAATTCGCTTGTGTTACATCCTTTGGCGCACACTTAATGGTGCGATGTGGCGTGTGGTTATAGCTTTATATTAAGTCTGATAACACATCGTTGTACCGGTGCATATTATGAGCTGTGAAAAAGCGCCACATTTTCGTTTTTAATGTCCTATTAAAGCGCTCAACAACGGCGGCCTTAACTGAGTTGCCTGAGATGAAACTGATAACGCCATATTTTTTGAGCAGTATATTAACATTCTTATTCAAGAATTCTTTACCCCCGTCAGTTTGTAACTTTTGAGGCACGCGGCCCTCTAAGAAAATTTCCTGCAACGCAGGAGCGACGCTTAACCCAGTGTATTTTGCAACAATTTTCGCCAAGGCATATTTTGACAAAATATCAATAACCGTCAGAATATAGCGGCAGCCGTCATTAAAGTTGGCAAAATCAATCATTGATACGAGGTCTGCCTGCCATTGCGAATCCACATTCGAAACGAAAACTCTGTATGCCGCCAAAGGAACCCGGCGTTTTCGGCGTGTAATATATTTTTCGTAATTGTGCATCTGTTTTTTTTTTTTTTTGATCTTGTATGGCTGTGCATTCTTTAATAGTGTTTCATAAAACAATATAATGTTTCTATGATCCTTTCCACAGCTGTTTAAAGCGTTACTGATATCCTGTTGAACCTCACATAAGTTATCACTCAGGATAGCCAAACAGTGAAAATAATCATGCTTATTGCTTGTGTTTCTCCTGATAAGCATATCAATCAGTAATTATTCACAATGCCGGAATAATGCCCCACCCCCTTCTGCCATTGAGGATGTTCACACGACACCGCTATTCTCAATTAACACCGCATGTGTTTGTCTGGCCTGTCATTGTGACCCCACACCCCTCTGCCAACGAGGATGTTGATTCAACTGCTATGAAATGCATTTCAAAGCATTTCAAAGACATTTGAAATGCCTTATTTACTTTTTTACTTGTAAATAAGCCTTGTAATTAATTCATGCTTGAACCTGTAGTAGTTTTTAAAAATAAAATAAATATTTTTGACTATTATACACTTGTGTTTTTTTATTTTTTATATATGCCTGTTGCGTCTAACACACGTACAGACTCTATACAAATAAAAAATATATAAAAAGAGTTTATTCTCTTAAAGCAGTATTCTGTCTGAATTTAAAAAAATGTAGTCTTTTGAAATGCCTTATTTACTTTTTTACTTGTAAATACGACTTGTAATTATTTCATGCTTGAAACGGTTGTAGCGTTTAAAAATAAAATAAATATTTTTGACTCTTATACACTTGTGCTTTTTTATTTTTATGTATCCCTGTTGCGGCTAACACACGTACAGACTCGATACAAATTAAAAAATAAAAAAAGAGTTTATTCTCTTAAAGCAGTATTCTGTCTGAATTTAAAAAAAATTGCTATGCCCACTTTTCATCGTCTTTTGAAATTTTCTGACATGCGCACTGCGTTATTTCAGAATAAACCTGTCCAGACTTGCCCGTATGAAAAAAAAACATGTTCGGGAATGTCCCAAAAGCCTATAAACATGCCCGGACATACCCCCGCGTATGTATACGCCCCCTCCAATCTACGTCAACAGTACGCACCAATCACAAAAAAAGAATAAAAAATACACATCATAATAAAAAATTGGCGCTGGGGGTGTCAACCACGTTTTTTTGGCGTAGGGGGCGTCAACCGCGAGTTTTTGGCGCAGGGGGCGTCAACCTCAAAAATTGGCGCAGGGGGCAGGGCCGGATACGAAAGGGGCGGGACCGGATACAGAAGGGGCGGGACATGTGGGTGGGGTTATGGTCAAAGGGGGTGTGGCTTATGGTAAAAGGGGGCATGGCACAGATGCAGTGGATCATTCTGTATTTTTGGAACGTGTAGCGCAATACCAAAGAGTACGACAAAATTTTAATGCTGCGGAACATTTTGAACATTTTCAATTTGTAAATCTTGATCGAATACCATCATTTTCAGTGGCATTACAGGCGGTACATGATTCTATACAGTGTACATTGAATAGACTACTGCTCGACATAGGACCCCATGACATGGTGCAATTACGTCTAGACGGTGACACGTTAAATAGAGCTTTATACTCTATTAAACACTCTAAGGATGCCTTAAGTGCTGAGACGTTTTTGGAACATGCGGCAAACATGTTACAAAGCAACGCTGAGGTTCTTGGTGACGGTACTTTAAGACTATTGGTCATAACTGTTAAGAACAGAGTTGGTGGCGTGATGCACCGTAGACGCATTAATTCAACGCCTTACAGTCGCATAGTAATCAAAAAAAGACAATTACTCTTTGACTTAAATAACGACAGCCATAACTTGTGTCTAGCAGCCAGTCTTTGTGCCCTGTTAGAAAAGAGAGATACTGCTGACGCGGTGTTACTGGAGAAAGCACGTTTGATACATCGCACACTGGGTATTCCTGATGATCGTCTAGTCAGTTTTAGCGACATACCAGACTTTGAAAAACACTTGAAAGTAACCATTAAAGTGTTCTACCACAATCGTGGAGAATGGCAGTTTTTTAATACAAGTGAGCCCTGCAAAGAGCGTGTTTTATTTATATACCATGAAGACACCCATTACTATGGAGTAAAAAAAATAAACGCTTTCATTGGTGCCAATTACTTTTGCGATTTTTGTCATACTCCATTCGATCACAAAAATAATCATTCATGCCGTTATTTTTGCCGTTTGTGCCACAGACAGAATTTTGTTGAGGTCATAGCAGACATGCCTAGGTGCCCTATGTGTCGGGCATTTTGTCGTTCACAGGATTGTTTGAGTGAACACAAGAAATTAGCCCAAGCTGCTAAAATAGATTGTAAGCGCAAGAAATACTGCGACAGTTGCGGTCGCTACACGGATGACGATCATGAGGAATGCAGAGGTTTGCAGTGTAGAGTCTGTTATGCTTACATCGCCAGTTTTTACAAACACCTGTGCTACATGCGCCCATACAAACCACCGGTCCTCACTGACAACTACATTTTTTATGACTTTGAGTGCATGCAGGAGACGGGTGTACACATACCAAATTATGTCTACGCCATGCCTTTAAGGGATGATGAAGAAAAAAGTCGTGCCCATCCTTTAGACGGCACTGAGGGTTGGGCATTCCAGGGTCCAGAGTGTTTGGCTGATTTTGTAAAAAAATTCATAGACCGGCCCTTTAGGGGGTACACTTTCATCGCACATAATGCCGGCCGTTACGATGCGTATTTTGTGGTGCAACAGCTGCTTAAAGAGAAGATAAAAATAGATTTACTAGCACAAGGCGGTAAATTATTATGTGTAACAATACCTGATCTGAATATCATATTTATCGACTCTTTAAATTTCCTCCCCATGAAACTCAGCAAGTTGCCACAGGCCCTGGGGTTTACAGGCAGTAAAGGACATTTCCCAAACTTTTTTAACACTGTACAGAATCAAAATTACAGCGGTTCTATGCCCTCTATAGAGCATTACGGTCCCCAGTACATGATGGCTGATGAGAAACCGGGGTTCATGACATGGTATGAAGCGAACAAACATTGTGATTTCAACTTTCAGGCTGAGCTTAAAAGCTATTGCATTGAGGATGTAAAAATTTTGAAGAAAGCCTGTATCTGCTTTAGAAACAGTGTCATAGAAATGACAGAGCATACGGTAATGAGCGACCGTGAGTCTCAGCTTGGTGAAGAATCGGTCTATAATGTGGACCCCTTTCAGCTGACAACACTCGCCTCTGTGTGCATGGCTATGTTTCGGCTCAAATTTTTACCAAGTAACACCATCGCCATTGTACCCCCTGACAATTACAACATCACAAAAAACCGCTTCTCTACGCTCGCCACTCAGTGGCTACTGTATGTGTCTTACAAGGAGAATATAGTCATACAACAAGCTTTAAGGGGCGGTGAAAAGAAGGTGGGTAACTATTTTCTGGATGGTTATGCGGTGATTAATGGTGTTCAAACAGCCTTTGAATTCAACGGCTGTTTTTACCACGGCTGTCCCATGTGTTACAATGAAAAAGATACAAACACTGTTACATCTCTTACTGCACCGACACACTTTATTCGAGCAAATGCCCAGTATGTACCTGGCAGATACCTGGAATGCACCGCTCCTCACCTCTGACAAGCCCCGTTGCGTTTGCCTTCCCAGCCTGGGTTCATGCCTGGCTGACGGGCGGCTGATCTGTTAAATGATAATGATTAGGATTTAATAGGCTGCAATGCTTAGCGTGTCTACCAGATGGCATAAATTCATGAATT
Organism: Ascaphus truei; assembly: GCF_040206685.1. Lineage (NCBI taxonomy): Eukaryota > Metazoa > Chordata > Amphibia > Anura > Ascaphidae > Ascaphus > Ascaphus truei. The sequence goes on from NC_134483.1 coordinate 238,194,784, forward strand.
GTAATGCAGTATATATATATATACTGTGCAGTATTGCAGCCAGCAGGAATAAAATGCTTCAATCCCTGCCTGAAAAATACCTCAATGCACTCGGGCAGAAAACAGTCACAAACCTCAATACACCCGGGTATACCCGAATTCGTGGGACTAGCCGAGCTCGAATAAAGTGTGTCGCCAGTGTACATATGGTCAATTGTACCACAAAACAGCCATCAAAACACATTTTCTAAAAACCAAATGTGGCTCTGCGGTTCGTGAGCTGTGGGAGCACGAGTGGAAACACATGTTAGAGACCGATATGGATCTAAAGGCGTTTCTACTTAAAACTGATTTTCCACAACCCATGAACCCCCGTGATGCACTTTACGGCGGCCGCACAAACGCTATTAAGCTGTACCACAAAGCAGCGCCCGGTGAAGTATACATTACTATGATTTTACCAGCTTGTATCCTTTTATCAACAAAACCAAAATGTATCCCACCGGTCACCCTAAGATCATCTATGAGAATTTTTTCTCTTTTGACAGGTACTTTGGGGTTGCTAAAGTAAAAGTCTATCCGCCTAGAGACTTATTTTTCCCCATCCTTCCTGTTAAAATGAATGGCAAGCTAATGTTTCCGCTATGCAGCACATGCGCCGTCACCAACCAGACGACGCCTTGCTGTCATACGAATGAGGAGCACTCATTGACCGGTACATGGTGTACGGTTGAAATTCAGGCCGCGTTGAAAAAAGGGTACCGGTTGTGTAAAATTTTTGAAATTTGGCACTTTGAACATTATACAGACAAATTGTTTGCTAAATACATTAAGGTGCACCTCAGGGACAAACAGGAGGCATCTGGATACCCCAGCTGGTGTACAGATGATGCCAAAAAACAAAAATACATCAGCGAGTATTTTTCAAAAGAGGGTATACGTTTACGCGGTGATAAAATAGACATTAACCCTGCAAAAAGACAAATTTCTAAACTGTTTCTAAATTCTTTGTGGGGTAAATTCGGTCAAAAGACTAATTTACAAAATACAAGTATTGTAACAAGCCCTGATGAACTTTTTGGTTACGCATTTTCAACGCAATACGATGTGTCATCTTTAGACTTCCTAGATGATGACACGGCCATGGTTAGCTGGAAGTATACAAAGGAAGGATACACTGTAGGTCGTAATGTCAATATTTTTATTGCCTGTTTTACGACTGCCTATGCCCGTCTTGAACTGTACAATGTTTTGGACAAGCTACAAGAGAGGTGTCTCTACAATGACACTGACTGCAAAACAGGTGACTGGAATCCGCCTCTGGGTGACTACTTAGGGGAGCTGACTATTGAACTACCGACTGGTACACACATTACAGAATTTGTTTCCGCTGGCCCCAAGACTTACGGTTACAAGCTTTCCACTGGTAAAACGTGTCTAAAAGTTAAAGGTATAACACTGAACGCTGCAAACGCTGAATTGATTAACTTTGACACTTTAAAAGATATTGTCCTGGACTACCCCTTACACTCTGATCCTGAATATCAGAAAAAGATTGTGGTACAACAGGCGGGGATTGTCCGAAATAAACGTTACTGGCAGATTGAGACTCGTCCTCTACAGAAAACACAAAAGTGTGTGTACACGAAGTGACAGCTGACCAACGACTTCACAACCCTACCCTTTGGTTACTAATTATAAATCTGTAATGGATATCAGGCTTCAACATCCTTTCTCGTGCATTTTAGCCGGACCGTCAAATTCAGGGAAAAGCTATTTTGTTAAACAGATTTTGCAACATTCTAGCACTCACTTGTCGCACCGGCCTGATAACATCGTATGGTTTTATGCTTGCTGGCAAAATCTTTATGATGAACTGTTAACCACTATGCCACACATTAGATTTATTGAGGGTATACCCGCTACATTTAATGACGATGCTCTTTTTCCCCCTGGTAAAGTGAATTTGACAATCGTTGATGACTTGATGGAAGCCGCCAGTGAGAGCTCTGAAATTGAAAAAGCATTCACCAAGTATGTGCATCACAGAAACCTCAGTATCATGTACCTCGTAAAAAATGTTTTTGCCAAGGTAAAAAAAGCAGAACCATAAATTTAAACACTAAATATATGGTTCTTTTTAAAAATCGTAGGGATAAATTACAAATTAACACCTTAGCGCGTCAAATGTATCCTGGTAAATCACACTTCTTTTTAGAGGCTTTTAAAGATGCCACACGTGTCCCCTATGGTTTTTTGTTAGTAGATTTAAGAGCCACGACCCCTGATGAGTACCGCTTAAGAACCGGTATCTTTCCGCCTGACACCCCCACAGTCTATGTTTATAAAAAAAACAGTTCTTAAAAGAGATAATTATCTGTAAATTCTCATTACTTGAAGCCGCTCCGTCGTTGTAAACATGTCTAACCGACTACGCCGCAATTGGCATACTTTAAAAGCATTAATAAGGGCTTCACCAAAGCAAAAAAAAGTAATTCTGTGTTCAGCGTCTAATGATTTAGTCACCGCCATATGCGAGATAGCCCTCAATGCTCTAAAAGGTAAAATACCTTTATCAAAGCGGCAAATTGGCATACTTAAAAAGTGGCGTAAAATTATAAAAAAGCTGAGCGATAAAAAATTTACAATTGTAAAAAAGAAACGCCTGGTGAAGCAGTCCGGCGGCTTTATTGGCTCTCTTTTGGGTTTTGCTATACCGTTGCTGACTGCCTTCTCACTAACCGCTAATGGAATATGCTGAGAAAATGTACCTGGTCCCCAAACAAGATATGGACCGTTTACAGCGTCCCCCACAGCGAGAGGCCGACATACGTGAAGTTGTCATGCAACGCCTAGATACAGAAATTAACGCTATCTTAAACAGCAATAATTTATCAGAGGATGAAAAGATAAAAAGATACACTACTGTACTGCAGAAATACTTGATGCATGCTAAACAGAGCGAAGGGGAGAAGATCCGCATAACACTTTTAATGCCTGCTGATGAAACAGCCTCTCTCCCTTTACACTTCCAGGACATTGTCTCAGTAGACACTTTGACGAAGGCCTGCGAGCCGAAACGCGTCAGAGGATCCACCAGCTACTGATGTCTGTTCAATAAATTTTCTTTTAGTCACCACCTTTGTTTTACCCTGTGTTCATGGCTGTGCAGCGCCATTCTTTCGGCTTGGCTGAATGATTTTTCCTGTCTCACTAGATACGACTGACAATCTGATTCGTGAGGTTGTTACGAATGTGAACACCCGCTTCAAGAAAAATGCAGAGTTATTGCTCAGTAAAATGTTTCAGGCTAAACATATTAAAAGCTGGAATGACAAAGGGGAATTTATTTATAAAAAACAGGTTATACCAGGCTCTAATTTACTGGCTTTGGTACGCGGTGTTACACAAAGTCACACTGTTACACAGCGTAAAATACCCCAGGGTTGGAGTCCTTTTCTGTCTGCGATGGCTGAACTGAATATCCCCTCATCGGTTGTAGGTAATGCGACAAATAGAGAATGCCTGGATGGCTTAAAAATACGGGCCCACGATACAACACCCCCTCCTTCATCATCCCTTTTACCCCTTCAGAAAAGAACCTCTGATTTACGTTACAGTTCTTTAAGCGCCCCTGGTTTAACATCACCTCCTGGGTATTTACTAAACAAGAGGAGGGGTAGTCCATTAACGCCTTCGACTGACTGGCTGAAACTGTAAATAAACTGTTATTTTTTTCCCCCAGTGTAAATAAGACATTTATTGCATTCCCTCTATACTATGTAGCGTACTAACATAACGACTCTAGATGTATTTAGTCTATTAATGCCTTAACTGCCGTTTAATACCTTATTTACTTTTTTACTTGTAAATACGACTTGTAATTATTTCATGCTTGAAAATGTTGTATCTTTTAAAAAATAAAATAAACAATTTTTGACTATTATACACTTGTGCTTTTTATTTTTACTGCGTGGATAATGCATCAGCGCTATAGTTCAGAATTGTTTCAATATACGCCCGATATGCGTACAGATTATTGGATTGCGATATGAGTCTGTCCCCCAAAGTCACATCTAACTGATTGAAAAGTTTTGCTTTCGGATAATTTATTAGACTCACGCGTGCTCCATCAGCAATCGGTGCATTGTCCTGTTTGACGATCTTACATGTAATGTAAATCAAAGTATTATTGAGGTCGAAATAATGTTCCCCGCTGCCAGCGATATAAAACTCCAACGGAGCCGTTTCTGAATGGGCGGCCAACGGCTGTATTTCCACATACAGACTTTTTTCTATGCTCGTCTGTGTAGGCTGTATTTCAAAGATATCCAGTTCGGATTTAGCGCATTCTATGGAGTTGGTGTGAATAAACGCCATGATGAAATAACTTTTTTTTGTCTTGTCAAATGAATCAAAAGATGTCGTTTAAGTTCCGTCGTGAGGTTTTTTTCTTCTTTCTGACGTTGCGACTGTTCTTTTTGTTTTGATAACATGCGGTGCTGGGTGGGAATGCAACGCTGCGCTTGCGTTTGCCTTTATCATTGCTTCTACTGATGTACACGAGACCGGACCCATCTTGTGCTGCACCACCCATTTTATTCGTCACCGCTGTTGAAACACGCCCCACAACATCTCTAGCGATATTTAGTGCTGCAGTTTTTACATGAGGATTTACAATATCAAAGCCGCGTCTGAATAACGGCACCGCCCGTCTAAACAGACTGCGGAAAACGCCTGCTAATCCACGGCCGTACATATACTGTAAGGGCTCCCATGAAAACCCTGTAAGCCATTTCCCGCTTGTGCTCTATAGTACATACTGTAAACCTGTGACTCTCCATAATTTTTAACGCCCACCATGTTGCCGGTCCCTTCAATACAAAGAGCCTTTGCGAGGCCGAAAGTGTGGTTTTACAACAACGTTCTTATTTTGGTCGTTCTTTATCTCGATTATAATGCAATCGATGTGATATTTACTGACGGGTATGTAATCAGGTTTTATGTAGCGCTGCGTAATGATATCATTATTATTGCCGGTGATTTCAACGGTACGCAGTAGTGGGACAAAACTGTGACCTACGCGTTGATGCATAATGATGTCTGTATAAACAAATATTGTATAAAAGCCATTTTTTATATCTGCACATATTTTAGACCTTTTTTCAATTTTATCGATGTTATTAGAATCCATGCCTAGAATGTTCATCATACATTCTGTGGCTGTAAAGCGTTGTGTGCCCACAACAGACACTGTTCTTTCAAAGTCGTCATATTTCAATTTCACTTTGCTGCTGACCATCGCCTCATTAATAGACCTAACCAATTCATTAATATCACTATAATAACCCGGTTTCACCATGAAGTTTGATTTAATTGCGCTTAGCGGTTCTACATGTATTGTGCTGTCTGGCGCAGCATTACATATCTGCGGACTTAGTTGTATTACAGATACGTTACCATCCACGTTTTCAAATGTATTCCAAGTATGCGGATACTGTATTTCTGTTAAAGCAACCTCCCATTCACCTTTTAAAATAATGGGCTTGGCTAGTTTTGTCGTATAATTAGAAATGTCATTTTGGGGGAACGTTTCATATGACGCATTACTAGGCAACGTTACATAAAATGTAATATCCTCCATGGCGGCGTATTTTTACAAACGTGTTAGTTGTGCTTTTTTATCCAGCTGTTGGGTACCCCCAACATTTAACGTAATAGACGATTTTACGCCTTACGCTTTTTTGTTTTAATATCTTCTCAATTCTGTAAACACGATTTAAATTCTTTGGTATTTTTTGTATCTCTTCAGCGTAGAATGAGCCTTCTATGGCCTCACCAGCGCTTTCTGTAAGCTTATACAGAGGTTTTACGCCTTTCGTGCGTACATCAGCAATAATAAATATTTCATCTGTAAAACACTGTTCATAACCCTTTGTAAAAACGCCTTTATACTTTGATATCTGAACGTGGTCACCAATTTTTAAAAGTGGCTTAAGTTTCTTAGAACTCACATGTGTCCCATAAAAAGTCTTCCAAACGGGGATAGAATTCGCTTGTGTTACATCCTTTGGCGCACACTTAATGGTGCGATGTGGCGTGTGGTTATAGCTTTATATTAAGTCTGATAACACATCGTTGTACCGGTGCATATTATGAGCTGTGAAAAAGCGCCACATTTTCGTTTTTAATGTCCTATTAAAGCGCTCAACAACGGCGGCCTTAACTGAGTTGCCTGAGATGAAACTGATAACGCCATATTTTTTGAGCAGTATATTAACATTCTTATTCAAGAATTCTTTACCCCCGTCAGTTTGTAACTTTTGAGGCACGCGGCCCTCTAAGAAAATTTCCTGCAACGCAGGAGCGACGCTTAACCCAGTGTATTTTGCAACAATTTTCGCCAAGGCATATTTTGACAAAATATCAATAACCGTCAGAATATAGCGGCAGCCGTCATTAAAGTTGGCAAAATCAATCATTGATACGAGGTCTGCCTGCCATTGCGAATCCACATTCGAAACGAAAACTCTGTATGCCGCCAAAGGAACCCGGCGTTTTCGGCGTGTAATATATTTTTCGTAATTGTGCATCTGTTTTTTTTTTTTTTTGATCTTGTATGGCTGTGCATTCTTTAATAGTGTTTCATAAAACAATATAATGTTTCTATGATCCTTTCCACAGCTGTTTAAAGCGTTACTGATATCCTGTTGAACCTCACATAAGTTATCACTCAGGATAGCCAAACAGTGAAAATAATCATGCTTATTGCTTGTGTTTCTCCTGATAAGCATATCAATCAGTAATTATTCACAATGCCGGAATAATGCCCCACCCCCTTCTGCCATTGAGGATGTTCACACGACACCGCTATTCTCAATTAACACCGCATGTGTTTGTCTGGCCTGTCATTGTGACCCCACACCCCTCTGCCAACGAGGATGTTGATTCAACTGCTATGAAATGCATTTCAAAGCATTTCAAAGACATTTGAAATGCCTTATTTACTTTTTTACTTGTAAATAAGCCTTGTAATTAATTCATGCTTGAACCTGTAGTAGTTTTTAAAAATAAAATAAATATTTTTGACTATTATACACTTGTGTTTTTTTATTTTTTATATATGCCTGTTGCGTCTAACACACGTACAGACTCTATACAAATAAAAAATATATAAAAAGAGTTTATTCTCTTAAAGCAGTATTCTGTCTGAATTTAAAAAAATGTAGTCTTTTGAAATGCCTTATTTACTTTTTTACTTGTAAATACGACTTGTAATTATTTCATGCTTGAAACGGTTGTAGCGTTTAAAAATAAAATAAATATTTTTGACTCTTATACACTTGTGCTTTTTTATTTTTATGTATCCCTGTTGCGGCTAACACACGTACAGACTCGATACAAATTAAAAAATAAAAAAAGAGTTTATTCTCTTAAAGCAGTATTCTGTCTGAATTTAAAAAAAATTGCTATGCCCACTTTTCATCGTCTTTTGAAATTTTCTGACATGCGCACTGCGTTATTTCAGAATAAACCTGTCCAGACTTGCCCGTATGAAAAAAAAACATGTTCGGGAATGTCCCAAAAGCCTATAAACATGCCCGGACATACCCCCGCGTATGTATACGCCCCCTCCAATCTACGTCAACAGTACGCACCAATCACAAAAAAAGAATAAAAAATACACATCATAATAAAAAATTGGCGCTGGGGGTGTCAACCACGTTTTTTTGGCGTAGGGGGCGTCAACCGCGAGTTTTTGGCGCAGGGGGCGTCAACCTCAAAAATTGGCGCAGGGGGCAGGGCCGGATACGAAAGGGGCGGGACCGGATACAGAAGGGGCGGGACATGTGGGTGGGGTTATGGTCAAAGGGGGTGTGGCTTATGGTAAAAGGGGGCATGGCACAGATGCAGTGGATCATTCTGTATTTTTGGAACGTGTAGCGCAATACCAAAGAGTACGACAAAATTTTAATGCTGCGGAACATTTTGAACATTTTCAATTTGTAAATCTTGATCGAATACCATCATTTTCAGTGGCATTACAGGCGGTACATGATTCTATACAGTGTACATTGAATAGACTACTGCTCGACATAGGACCCCATGACATGGTGCAATTACGTCTAGACGGTGACACGTTAAATAGAGCTTTATACTCTATTAAACACTCTAAGGATGCCTTAAGTGCTGAGACGTTTTTGGAACATGCGGCAAACATGTTACAAAGCAACGCTGAGGTTCTTGGTGACGGTACTTTAAGACTATTGGTCATAACTGTTAAGAACAGAGTTGGTGGCGTGATGCACCGTAGACGCATTAATTCAACGCCTTACAGTCGCATAGTAATCAAAAAAAGACAATTACTCTTTGACTTAAATAACGACAGCCATAACTTGTGTCTAGCAGCCAGTCTTTGTGCCCTGTTAGAAAAGAGAGATACTGCTGACGCGGTGTTACTGGAGAAAGCACGTTTGATACATCGCACACTGGGTATTCCTGATGATCGTCTAGTCAGTTTTAGCGACATACCAGACTTTGAAAAACACTTGAAAGTAACCATTAAAGTGTTCTACCACAATCGTGGAGAATGGCAGTTTTTTAATACAAGTGAGCCCTGCAAAGAGCGTGTTTTATTTATATACCATGAAGACACCCATTACTATGGAGTAAAAAAAATAAACGCTTTCATTGGTGCCAATTACTTTTGCGATTTTTGTCATACTCCATTCGATCACAAAAATAATCATTCATGCCGTTATTTTTGCCGTTTGTGCCACAGACAGAATTTTGTTGAGGTCATAGCAGACATGCCTAGGTGCCCTATGTGTCGGGCATTTTGTCGTTCACAGGATTGTTTGAGTGAACACAAGAAATTAGCCCAAGCTGCTAAAATAGATTGTAAGCGCAAGAAATACTGCGACAGTTGCGGTCGCTACACGGATGACGATCATGAGGAATGCAGAGGTTTGCAGTGTAGAGTCTGTTATGCTTACATCGCCAGTTTTTACAAACACCTGTGCTACATGCGCCCATACAAACCACCGGTCCTCACTGACAACTACATTTTTTATGACTTTGAGTGCATGCAGGAGACGGGTGTACACATACCAAATTATGTCTACGCCATGCCTTTAAGGGATGATGAAGAAAAAAGTCGTGCCCATCCTTTAGACGGCACTGAGGGTTGGGCATTCCAGGGTCCAGAGTGTTTGGCTGATTTTGTAAAAAAATTCATAGACCGGCCCTTTAGGGGGTACACTTTCATCGCACATAATGCCGGCCGTTACGATGCGTATTTTGTGGTGCAACAGCTGCTTAAAGAGAAGATAAAAATAGATTTACTAGCACAAGGCGGTAAATTATTATGTGTAACAATACCTGATCTGAATATCATATTTATCGACTCTTTAAATTTCCTCCCCATGAAACTCAGCAAGTTGCCACAGGCCCTGGGGTTTACAGGCAGTAAAGGACATTTCCCAAACTTTTTTAACACTGTACAGAATCAAAATTACAGCGGTTCTATGCCCTCTATAGAGCATTACGGTCCCCAGTACATGATGGCTGATGAGAAACCGGGGTTCATGACATGGTATGAAGCGAACAAACATTGTGATTTCAACTTTCAGGCTGAGCTTAAAAGCTATTGCATTGAGGATGTAAAAATTTTGAAGAAAGCCTGTATCTGCTTTAGAAACAGTGTCATAGAAATGACAGAGCATACGGTAATGAGCGACCGTGAGTCTCAGCTTGGTGAAGAATCGGTCTATAATGTGGACCCCTTTCAGCTGACAACACTCGCCTCTGTGTGCATGGCTATGTTTCGGCTCAAATTTTTACCAAGTAACACCATCGCCATTGTACCCCCTGACAATTACAACATCACAAAAAACCGCTTCTCTACGCTCGCCACTCAGTGGCTACTGTATGTGTCTTACAAGGAGAATATAGTCATACAACAAGCTTTAAGGGGCGGTGAAAAGAAGGTGGGTAACTATTTTCTGGATGGTTATGCGGTGATTAATGGTGTTCAAACAGCCTTTGAATTCAACGGCTGTTTTTACCACGGCTGTCCCATGTGTTACAATGAAAAAGATACAAACACTGTTACATCTCTTACATATGGTCAATTGTACCACAAAACAGCCATCAAAACACATTTTCTAAAAACCAAATGTGGCTCTGCGGTTCGTGAGCTGTGGGAGCACGAGTGGAAACACATGTTAGAGACCGATATGGATCTAAAGGCGTTTCTACTTAAAACTGATTTTCCACAACCCATGAACCCCCGTGATGCACTTTACGGCGGCCGCACAAACGCTATTAAGCTGTACCACAAAGCAGCGCCCGGTGAAGTATACATTACTATGATTTTACCAGCTTGTATCCTTTTATCAACAAAACCAAAATGTATCCCACCGGTCACCCTAAGATCATCTATGAGAATTTTTTCTCTTTTGACAGGTACTTTGGGGTTGCTAAAGTAAAAGTCTATCCGCCTAGAGACTTATTTTTCCCCATCCTTCCTGTTAAAATGAATGGCAAGCTAATGTTTCCGCTATGCAGCACATGCGCCGTCACCAACCAGACGACGCCTTGCTGTCATACGAATGAGGAGCACTCATTGACCGGTACATGGTGTACGGTTGAAATTCAGGCCGCGTTGAAAAAAGGGTACCGGTTGTGTAAAATTTTTGAAATTTGGCACTTTGAACATTATACAGACAAATTGTTTGCTAAATACATTAAGGTGCACCTCAGGGACAAACAGGAGGCATCTGGATACCCCAGCTGGTGTACAGATGATGCCAAAAAACAAAAATACATCAGCGAGTATTTTTCAAAAGAGGGTATACGTTTACGCGGTGATAAAATAGACATTAACCCTGCAAAAAGACAAATTTCTAAACTGTTTCTAAATTCTTTGTGGGGTAAATTCGGTCAAAAGACTAATTTACAAAATACAAGTATTGTAACAAGCCCTGATGAACTTTTTGGTTACGCATTTTCAACGCAATACGATGTGTCATCTTTAGACTTCCTAGATGATGACACGGCCATGGTTAGCTGGAAGTATACAAAGGAAGGATACACTGTAGGTCGTAATGTCAATATTTTTATTGCCTGTTTTACGACTGCCTATGCCCGTCTTGAACTGTACAATGTTTTGGACAAGCTACAAGAGAGGTGTCTCTACAATGACACTGACTGCAAAACAGGTGACTGGAATCCGCCTCTGGGTGACTACTTAGGGGAGCTGACTATTGAACTACCGACTGGTACACACATTACAGAATTTGTTTCCGCTGGCCCCAAGACTTACGGTTACAAGCTTTCCACTGGTAAAACGTGTCTAAAAGTTAAAGGTATAACACTGAACGCTGCAAACGCTGAATTGATTAACTTTGACACTTTAAAAGATATTGTCCTGGACTACCCCTTACACTCTGATCCTGAATATCAGAAAAAGATTGTGGTACAACAGGCGGGGATTGTCCGAAATAAACGTTACTGGCAGATTGAGACTCGTCCTCTACAGAAAACACAAAAGTGTGTGTACACGAAGTGACAGCTGACCAACGACTTCACAACCCTACCCTTTGGTTACTAATTATAAATCTGTAATGGATATCAGGCTTCAACATCCTTTCTCGTGCATTTTAGCCGGACCGTCAAATTCAGGGAAAAGCTATTTTGTTAAACAGATTTTGCAACATTCTAGCACTCACTTGTCGCACCGGCCTGATAACATCGTATGGTTTTATGCTTGCTGGCAAAATCTTTATGATGAACTGTTAACCACTATGCCACACATTAGATTTATTGAGGGTATACCCGCTACATTTAATGACGATGCTCTTTTTCCCCCTGGTAAAGTGAATTTGACAATCGTTGATGACTTGATGGAAGCCGCCAGTGAGAGCTCTGAAATTGAAAAAGCATTCACCAAGTATGTGCATCACAGAAACCTCAGTATCATGTACCTCGTAAAAAATGTTTTTGCCAAGGTAAAAAAAGCAGAACCATAAATTTAAACACTAAATATATGGTTCTTTTTAAAAATCGTAGGGATAAATTACAAATTAACACCTTAGCGCGTCAAATGTATCCTGGTAAATCACACTTCTTTTTAGAGGCTTTTAAAGATGCCACACGTGTCCCCTATGGTTTTTTGTTAGTAGATTTAAGAGCCACGACCCCTGATGAGTACCGCTTAAGAACCGGTATCTTTCCGCCTGACACCCCCACAGTCTATGTTTATAAAAAAAACAGTTCTTAAAAGAGATAATTATCTGTAAATTCTCATTACTTGAAGCCGCTCCGTCGTTGTAAACATGTCTAACCGACTACGCCGCAATTGGCATACTTTAAAAGCATTAATAAGGGCTTCACCAAAGCAAAAAAAAGTAATTCTGTGTTCAGCGTCTAATGATTTAGTCACCGCCATATGCGAGATAGCCCTCAATGCTCTAAAAGGTAAAATACCTTTATCAAAGCGGCAAATTGGCATACTTAAAAAGTGGCGTAAAATTATAAAAAAGCTGAGCGATAAAAAATTTACAATTGTAAAAAAGAAACGCCTGGTGAAGCAGTCCGGCGGCTTTATTGGCTCTCTTTTGGGTTTTGCTATACCGTTGCTGACTGCCTTCTCACTAACCGCTAATGGAATATGCTGAGAAAATGTACCTGGTCCCCAAACAAGATATGGACCGTTTACAGCGTCCCCCACAGCGAGAGGCCGACATACGTGAAGTTGTCATGCAACGCCTAGATACAGAAATTAACGCTATCTTAAACAGCAATAATTTATCAGAGGATGAAAAGATAAAAAGATACACTACTGTACTGCAGAAATACTTGATGCATGCTAAACAGAGCGAAGGGGAGAAGATCCGCATAACACTTTTAATGCCTGCTGATGAAACAGCCTCTCTCCCTTTACACTTCCAGGACATTGTCTCAGTAGACACTTTGACGAAGGCCTGCGAGCCGAAACGCGTCAGAGGATCCACCAGCTACTGATGTCTGTTCAATAAATTTTCTTTTAGTCACCACCTTTGTTTTACCCTGTGTTCATGGCTGTGCAGCGCCATTCTTTCGGCTTGGCTGAATGATTTTTCCTGTCTCACTAGATACGACTGACAATCTGATTCGTGAGGTTGTTACGAATGTGAACACCCGCTTCAAGAAAAATGCAGAGTTATTGCTCAGTAAAATGTTTCAGGCTAAACATATTAAAAGCTGGAATGACAAAGGGGAATTTATTTATAAAAAACAGGTTATACCAGGCTCTAATTTACTGGCTTTGGTACGCGGTGTTACACAAAGTCACACTGTTACACAGCGTAAAATACCCCAGGGTTGGAGTCCTTTTCTGTCTGCGATGGCTGAACTGAATATCCCCTCATCGGTTGTAGGTAATGCGACAAATAGAGAATGCCTGGATGGCTTAAAAATACGGGCCCACGATACAACACCCCCTCCTTCATCATCCCTTTTACCCCTTCAGAAAAGAACCTCTGATTTACGTTACAGTTCTTTAAGCGCCCCTGGTTTAACATCACCTCCTGGGTATTTACTAAACAAGAGGAGGGGTAGTCCATTAACGCCTTCGACTGACTGGCTGAAACTGTAAATAAACTGTTATTTTTTTCCCCCAGTGTAAATAAGACATTTATTGCATTCCCTCTATACTATGTAGCGTACTAACATAACGACTCTAGATGTATTTAGTCTATTAATGCCTTAACTGCCGTTTAATACCTTATTTACTTTTTTACTTGTAAATACGACTTGTAATTATTTCATGCTTGAAAATGTTGTATCTTTGAAAAATAAAATAAACAATTTTTGACTATTATACACTTGTGCTTTTTTTTTATGTAGCCCTGTTGCGGCTAACACACGTACAGACTCTATACAAATAAAAAATATATAAAAAGATTATGTCTGGGGAGGGATTCGAACACACGAGGACATACGTCCATTGGATCTTGAGTCCAACGCCTTAAACCACTCGGCCACCCTGACACTTGAGGGGTTTATCCCCTTAAAGCAGTATTCTGTCTGAATTTTAAAAAAAATTGCTATGCCCTCTTTTCATCGTCTTTTGAAATTTTCTGACATGCGCACTGCGTTATTTCAGAATAAACCTGTCCAGACTTGCCCGTATGAAAAAAAAACATGTTCGGGCATGTCCCAAAAGCCTATAAACATGCCCGGACATGCCCCCGCGTATGTATACGCCCCCTCCAATCTATGTCGACAGAACGCACCAATCACAAAAAAGAATAAAAAATACACATCATAATAAAAAATTGGCACAGGGGGTGTCAACCGCAGTTTTTTGGCATAGGGTGCGTCAACCACAAGTTTTTGACTCAGGGGGTGTCAACCTCAAAAAATTGGCGCAGGGGGTGGGGCCGGATACGGAAGGGGCGGGACCGGATACTGAAGGGGCGGGACATGTGGGTGGGGTTTTGGCCAAAGTGGGCGGGGCTTAGGGTAAAATGGGGTGTGGCACCTGTCAAAAAAAGTTTGACATAATGTATGCCTCCCTACTACTTATAGATTCAACTCTTGAGATCTAGTAAATTTAATAAAGTTATACCAAAGTAGGGATAGCTTTAACTTTTTTACACTTCTCTATATCAGCATTTCCCAAATGGTGGGTCGCGACCCGGCACCGGGCCACGGCACCAAAATTGCCGGGTCGCACCGAGGCTGGCCGCGCGGTGTCTCCCGTCCCCCCTGCTCAATTTAAAAAAATGGCGGCGATTTCCCCCTGCGGTCCCCCGCGCTTGCGCAGGGCAAGCAGGGCCTGCTCCCTTCCTCCCCCCCGCTCCCAACGTGGGACGGAGGAGGAAGTACCAGCTCCTCTGCGGCCCGCACGTTACGTGGGACGGAGGGGGAAGTTCAAGCTCCTACTGCGGCGTGCTTCCCCCCGCAGCCAGCTTCCCCCCGCAGCCAGTTTCCCGAGCTCACCTCCCGTGGCACCCCCTCCCGAGCCCACCTCCCGTCCCCCCAAGCCCACCTCCCATCCCGGGCAGCAGGGGATATCGGGGGCAGCAGGGGAAAGCATCCGGCGGCAAGGTAAGTCACCCCACCCAGTCACTGCCTCCCACCCAAGTGCCCCTGGTCCCCCTCCCACCCACCCAAGTGCCCCTGGTCCCCCTCCCACCCACCCAAGTGCCCCTGGTCCCCTCCCTCCCACCCACCCACCCACCCACCCAAGTGCCCCTGGTCCCCTCCCTCCCACCCACCCTAGTGCCCCTGGTCCCTGGTGTCAGTGGCTGCGTGTGTCAGTGGCTGCGTGTCTGTCAGTGGCTGTGTGTGTGTGTATCAGTGGCTCTGTGTGTGTGTATCAGTGGCTGTGTGTGTGTCTGTGCAGGCCCTATAGGCCAGTATAGGCGATAAAAATTTTAGTGGGTCACGAAGGAGAAGTTCAAAAATAACCGGGTCACGGAAAAAAAAGTTTGGGAAACCCTGCTCTATATGGTCTGCGAAGGAGAGGGACATGGTTTTGCTTAACCACTTTATTGGGAATAATGGTCACTACAACATTAAACTAAATGAAAATTAAGGATAAAGGGTAATTTATTCACTTTATGTCTCTTTGCATATTACATAGTTACATAGTAGATGAGGCTGAAGAAAGACGTAGGTCCATCAAGTTCAACCTATGCTAAATTTAGACAACAGATACTTTATCCTATATCTATACTTACTTATTGATCCAGAGGAAGGCATACAAAAACCCCATTAAGGGAAAAAATTAATTCCTTCCTGACTCCAAGAATTGACAATCGGATTCATCCCCGGATCAACATCCTTCCCATGTATACTTATTTGGTATATCCTTGTATACCTTTCCCATCTAAAAAGATGTCCAACCTATTGTATCTGCCATCACAGTCTCCATGGGTAATGAATTCCACATTTTAACTGCCCTTACTTTTAAGAACCCTTTCCTTTGTTGCTGGTGAAATTTCCTTTCCTCCAACCTTAAGGGATGGCCCGAGTCCTTTGTACTGCCCGTGGGATGAATAGTTCTTTTGAAAGTTCCTTGTATTGTCCCTGAATATATTTTAATATATCTTAACACTAGGTGTGGTGAGGAAGTAAGTATTGTGGTATTTACATGCTCTTTGTTTTATTTGATTTACTGTATGCACTTTTTTATATGTTTACTTATGTAAAATAACTTTTAACATTCTGGGGCTTGTGTAGCCAATATGGTAACATCACTGCCCTTGATTTGCATATTGTCGTTGTTTCTGTCTTTTTGTCACATAAAGTTTTTCTTTACAAAGTTTTTTTAACGAGTGACCAATGGGATGCTCCGCTTCTATACCCATGTTTGTCCCCTGACTTGTTCTTGGGGAACTAATAAAGTTTATCTTATGCTCATTCTCTTGGCCCTATCAGGACCGGGTTACAAAGGGGGAGCGCTCCGATTGGTTAACGAGCGGTGACGTCACGGGTTTGGTGCGAATGGCGCTTGTATTTATATCTGTTTGTCTGTTTAGCTTAGAATACACCTTGATAAAGGGTGCACGGCCCGAAACGTGTAGGTGTGTGTTTACTGTAATATCCAGGAGTTACTGTATGTTTGATCCTCTTATCCATTAAAGAAACTTTTTTGCCACTGTGAGCCTCCTCCACTTTTTTAGGCAGTGCACTGCCTTTGTCTACCTACTCTCTAAAATTCTTGTAAACCTGTTTAATTACAGTAAGAATGATCTACATTGGATCTGTTGTAACCTGGCAAAATTAAACTGACCTGCCAACTTGGAAAGTGGGGAGGAGCAAGCATAAACCTTGGGGGGGAGGGGCCACCACCCTCCCAAAAGCAGCTGAGACTAGCTGCACATAGTTAATAAACACACAAATACCCAACAAGCTCTGAGAAACTTTGATAAAGCACATTTGGTGTGAAACACGTAGGAGGGGCAACACCTCCTTTTTTGTCATATTGATTGGGCAATACATTTTTCATGTTTACCACCTGTGTCCCATTTTTTTTTTGGCCGTACGCTGCTGTATGCATTTTTTGCATTTTTCTGCTGTGTTGACCTCTATTTGCAACTGGACATACCGTCAAGAAATATCGTTTGGCTCAAGGAGTGGGTAAGATACAAAGAAGATTATCTGACTGAGAACAATATTTACTACAAACTTTGGTGAGTGATTTTTCGGATCGTTTATTAAATTGTTGTCTCCAATAAGGTGATAGCCTGGTACCTCTTAAAAAGGGAGAGCAGTGTTCATAGGGGTGGGGGGGGGGTGATGGCGGTGAGCCATAGTTGTGGATGTTCCTTCCTGCTCTATTAAAATGGTTGGCTGTTGAGGGACATGTCCTTCAAAAAGGGATGTCTGGTTTTTTTACCATTTTTTTACTTTAAATTTAAATTCCAATGAGACATTCACGCATGCGCCTAAATGTGATAATACGCATATGTGTTTCAACAACGTTTCAATGAGACATATTCGCGTGTGCCTAAATGTGATGACACGCATATGCGTTCCAACAAGGTTCCAATGAGAGATACACGCATGCGCCTAAATGTGATTACACGCATATGCGTTTCAACATGTTTCCAATGGGACATACACGCATGCGCATAAAATAAAAACAGTATGAAAACAAGAGAAAGCCTAGCAAAAGTATTGATTAATAAATAATACATATTAAAAAGTGATGACACGCATATGCGTTTCAACAAGGTTCCAATTAGACATACTGTGCACACATGAGCGGAAAAAATATTTTACATTCGGAAGAAGATGCGACGTTGTATTTTTGTATTACTTCTTTTCCCTTTATTATCCTGTATACAGTACTGCTGCGGCACAGTTTATTCGAGCATTTGCCCGTTCTGTGCCGCAGCAGTAGCCTGGCGCGCGCCCGAGTGTGACGGGCGCGTGCCGAAGCAGCGGAAGAGCGCCCTCCGATCGGGGCGCTCTCCCTACCGCTGCCGGGTCCGCCGGGTCCCCCGGAACCCCCTGCCGCTGTCCCGCGATCGCGGGACACCAGGGCTCCCTCGGGGAGCCCTTGGACACGCGTGCAGGGGGCGCAGGCTCCCGATGACGCGTGACCGCGCGTCTATGACGCGCGGCACGCCGAGGGGCGGCCACTAGCAAGCCGGGAAATCTCCCGGCTTGCGGATCTGGCCGCACTGCGATAAAGTGTGTCGCCAGTGTATGTGTCCTCATATTTTTAAATCTGTGTATGGCTAAGGTGCCTCAGACTATACAGTAAGAACTCGCAACGTTAATCTCTGCTTCAAAACAAATCTTCAAATTACAATTACGGTACACACACACAGACTTGCAGAACTGTACGGCTGTACTGTATAGGTTGAATTGCTATTAGAATTTTAAGACAACAACTCGCGATTGCCCACTTGAGTTTCTAGATGGTATTGAAGACAACGCTAAAATGCAATTTTCTGCACCCGATAGAAACCCGTCAATGGCGGTACGGTTGGAAAATTTCACGAGCCATGACAGGGGTATTCCGAGCGGTACACCAGGTGAAGTTTTAGAATAATGGCCGCTGCAGCTGTAACAGCTTTTGATTCCACTTTACCCTTTTTCCCTCTCCTCTCTCAGTTCTGCTCCAGACCCTGACAACCTGGTCAGGATCTACAACTCTGCCTTATCCTCCTCTCTTGATCATCATGCCCCGCTTTCTCTCTGCCGACCTTGCCCTTCTAATCCCAGACCCTGGCTAAATTCTTACACACACATGCTGCATTCCTCCACTCATTCCACTGAATGCCTCTGTAGGAAATCTCACACTCTCGCAGACTTCCTTCACTACAAAATTATGTTATCCTGTTTCAACTCTGCCCTCTCTCAGGGTAAACAAACATACTTTTCTTCACAAATCAACACAAGTTTAACCCATGCCAACTCTTCTCTGTCTTGACTCTCTACTCAGACCAACCTCAGCTGCCTCTTCTTCTTCCTCCATCTCACCTCAGGACTTTGCTGACTATTTTAAGGAAAAGGTGGAATCCATACATCAGAACATCCCCTCTATATCCTCCTCCCATCCTACACTGCTTCCTAACTCTTTCCTGCCTCCCTTGACTCTTTTTCCAGTGTCACTGAGGAGGATGTGTCACTGCTGAACCCCTCTTCTCCCTCTACCACACCCTCTTGTCCCCATTCCCACCCATCTCCTAAAACCTCTTGCTCCTACTATAATCCCTATGCTCACACATATTTTTAACTCCTCCCTTTACTCTGCTACCTTTACCTGCTACTTCAAACATGCAACAGTTATACCATTACTCAAAAACAGCCAGCTTTAACATACCTGTCTTTCTAACTATAGACCTGTCTCCCTCCTGCCTCTTGCCTCTAAACTCCTTGAACATCTTTTATTCTGTCGTTTTCTCCATTTTCTCAAGACCTATTCTCTCCTAGACCCTCTACAATCTGGCTTCCGCATTTCTCACTCCACTGAAACAGCCCTCACTAAAATAACTAATGACCTCCATGCTGTGAAAGACAGAGGTCATTACATTCTACATTTTTACTCGACCTCTCTGCAGCATTTGACACCATGGACCACCCTCTTCTCCTTCACATTCTCCATACTCTTGGTATTCATAACAAAGCTCTATCCGGGATCTCCTCTTACCACTCCCCTCGTACTTTCTGTATATCCTCTGCTAACACCTCCTCCTCTATTGATCTCTCTTTGGGGGTACCACAGGGCTCTGTCCTGGGACCTCTTCTCTTTTCTCTGTACACACGTTCTCTAGGTGAACTAATCACATCTCTTGGGTTTTAATATCACCTCTATGCTGACGACACACAAATTTACTTTTCAACCCCTGACCTTACACCTGCTGTACAGACCAAAGTTTCTGAAAGTCTCTCTGCAATATCATCCTGGATGGCCCTACGCCAACTTAAACTTAACATGGCAAAAACAGAGCTCCTCATACTTCCTCCCAAACCTGGCCCTACTTCCTCCTTACACATTACTGTTGGAAGTACTATTATTCACCCAGTAGTCCAAGCCTGTTGTGTAGGGGTCACACTTGACTCCTCTCTCACATTCAAAACGTATCTAAAACCTGTCACTTTTTCCTTCGCAATATTACAAAGATACGGCCTTTCCTCTGTTGCTATCTGAACTTACTGCTTCTCACCTGTCTCCCCTTCAATCTATCCTAAACGCTGCTAACCATATCACATATCACTTTACTCTTTCCTAAATCTGTCAGCGTGTCCCAATTGAAAACACACTCCTGACATCCTATCAAATCCCGCATCTCACACTCAATTCTCCTCCTCCCTTTTAAAGCTTTACACTCTTCTGCCCTTGCAGAGAAAGAGAAATGAATCCCAATGTGAGTGCTTCTAAAAACCAGATGATGGCAGCGATATAGCTGAAAACCGGGTTTTTAAATGACCACGAAGCCCTGCAAATTGTGTATGTAGAAAAATATTGCTCTCGATAAAGCCTAATAAAATGGATCCTAAAATATAAGTGGGGAATAGCCTCAGCTGGGAAGACAGAAGTGAGCCCACATACACTGGCGACACACTTTATTGCAGTGTGGCCAGTACCGCAAGCCGGGAGATTTCCCGGCTTGCAAGTGGCAGCCCCTCGGCGTGCCGCGCGTCTCCGATGCGCGGTCACGCGTCATCGGGTGCCTGCGCCCCCTGCACGCACGTCCAGGGCTCCCCGAGGGAGCCCTGGTGTCCCGCAATGTGGGGGACGGCGGCAGGGGGTTCCGGGGGACCCGGCGGACCCGGAGAGGAGAGGGGAAAGCCGCGATCGGCAGGCCTCTCCTCCGCTGCTTCGGCGCGCGCCCGGCACCCTCCGGCGCGCGCCAGGTAACTGCTGCGGCCGAGAACGGGCAAATGCTCGAATAAACTCGGCCGCAGCAGTATAAGTGAACTCACACTATAAACCCCGCAAGAAACAAGACCCTAGGTCCAAAGGCTGGAGCACTATAAAATCTCCACAAACACAATAACCATAATAAATGCAATCAAGGGCAAGGAAATGAGCATAAACTCACATATGATAGTCCTTGAAGGTCTCCGATAATCCCGAAAGTTGCATGCGTTGATCCAATGACAGGAACAGGAACATGAAAAAAGATGATCGCGCACTGCAAAAAATAGAGCTATCATCTTTTTTCATGTTACTCTTCTGCCCTTCCTTACATCTCAGCACTAATTTCTCACTATGCACCATCCCGACTTTTGTGTTTTGCTCAAGGATGTCATCTCTCTAACCCTTTTGTAATTAAAGCTCTCTCCCGCCTTAAACCTTTCTCACTGACTGCCCCACACCTCTGGAATGCCCTTCCCCTCAATACCTGACTAGCACCCTCTCTATCCACCTTTAAGACCCACCTTATGACACAAGTACTTAAAGAAATATATGAGTAGTACCGTGGCTAATACTATATACATGATACATAAATCTTTGCCCCCTGCAGACACACTTACCAGAATGCCCTCCTATTGTCTCTGTACGTTCTTCCTAAATACCAATTAGATTGTAAGCTCTTCGGAGCAGGGACTCCTCTTCCTAAATGTTTCTTTATGTCTGAAGCACTTATTCACATGATCTGTTATTTGTATTATTTGTTATTTATATGATTGTTCCATGTATTACTACTGTGAAGCGCTAGGTACATCAATGGAGCTATATAAATAAAGACATACATACATACATCTATTTCATGTTTCTTTCCAAGAGGCCCCTGTTTCTGTAGGATGATGAGGAAAAAAGATTATAAAATCTTTTTTACAACTTATTTTCCTTTAACCGAGGAGATTGTTCACTTACAAAGAAAAAAAAATCACTCTCAGAGCACAGATGATCTTAAAACCATAACAATTCTGTATGTTTATTACTTTTCTGAAAGATCTCCCAACACATTGCAATAATTGCAAAAGACATTATTAAATTTCCTTAAAGGGAAATATATTAGGATCTCAGTTTTTATTGACTGACAGTTCTGATATTATTTCTACTCTATTGAGAGGTACTATAGTAGAAAATGTAATATTGTAAAAAAAATGGAGATTTGATTCATTCTGTTCTTCAGCTTTAAGGCCTTTTCCATGTTAATACTAGTGTTGCCAAATAATTGCTACACAGTTTTATTATTTGGCACTATTTGTACTGTAGCTTTAGAAATGAATGGAGGACATTGCTGCAAGATATTGTAATACCTATCACTAGATTAATAGAAAAAAATCACATTTTCTCAAGATTTGTCTTTCTTATTAAAGTCCTGTTATGTTTTTGCCAGATGAAATGTTTATAAGAAGTAAGATATGTCTGTATTTTTATGGTAACCTCAAGGCAAGTTTCTGATAACATTTTACTGTTAGCCCAAACTGAAGTGTTGCTTTTTGAATTGCGTACTAAATGTATTTGTTTACAGAAAACAAAACCACGCATAATGCTTAATGGTATACCAATATAATAATGTCAGTATATTTTGTTTTAAAGTCTTTGTCTCGTTACTGTAGTTTCTCCATCTAAGGCCACCAAAATTGAGGTAATTTTCTGTATTTAGGAAATGGGTATATAGAGTTTTATATTTTCCAACATTGGCATGTTTTCTTCCATTATACAGTTATACAAAAACATTTAGATACCAAAGCAAATGATCTTCTCCCAATTTTATATGCATGTGATATTGTAATTGCTAAATGTATTTATGGAATTATGGGAGACATTACTTTTGCACAGGAGAGTCATTTTGAAATTACATAGAGGAAATTTTAGGGAATAAAGAACTGGCATGCATCTTTTATAGTTTTTTTTCTTTTTTTATTGTAACCAATTGGGTTCATACAGCTGCAGCGGCCGTTATTCAAACACTTCACGCGTTGTGTACAGTACATCGGAATACCGATGTCATGACGCGGGATATCTTCCAACCTTACCACCTTAAGGCGAGTACAGAGAATGGCATTTAAGAGTTCTGGTTTTTAAACACCTTAAATTGACACAGTAGCCCAGTAGCTCAGTACTGTACACATTGCAATACATTCATTTCATTGCACCCAAAGAACCAGAATCCATGAAATTCAACAAAGCAATCGCGATAATGCGGGTGCCTGGGGCGATTGGCCACGTTCATGCTGCGTGGAGTACAACAGAGCACATGAAATGGGCGCCGTGATTTGTTCAGCTGTAGCTAACATACAATACCCTTCTTGGTTATCTTTTTATTACAACAAAAAAAAACTATATACTGTAGATACAGTACAGATAGAACCAGATTAACAGTACATTTATAATTGCGAGAGATGTATCCTCTCCCCGTACATTTTTTACCTGACCTGCGGATGCGTCGCGGCAGGGAAAATGGAATTTTAGTGTTGGTTGCAATGTTTCGCAGAAATTATATTAGGCGCTAGTATAGCTTCAAATATCTTCAAAATCTAAATGCAATGTAACCTGTCCCTTATTCCTGTTAATTTCATACAATTTGATACTGTATGTAATGGTATTCAAATGTAACTCACCACTTATTCCCCCTAAAAACTTCAGATGACTTAAACTTATTTTTAACATTTTTATATTTTTTATTAGATGACAGTAAATGGCTTTTTGATGAAGAAAATAAACAGATTTCTTCACTCTTCTTGCAAATGTACAATCTTCTTAAATCGGCATCTTCTTCAAGCTGACTGGCTCAAGGACATTTTCACTGGTAAAGATATATTTATATTAATAATCACATAGCATAATATTTGAGTATTATCACCAATTCATTTGAAGGCACCCTTTTGTTATGTTCAGTGGATACCGCTAAATGCCTATCAATTACTCCACAGTAAGTAATGATTTTGATTTAATGCAAGTAATTATGAATTCTTTGTTTATTTCATAACTAAGGATTGGTGGTTTAGGATTTCAGTTCCAGTATGATAACATCATCAAGTTACATTTGTCTGTAGAGTATAGTCAACTATGTTGACAAACCACAATCTGACCTGTCTCGATTCATTTCTAGTATACCAGTATACACCATTGACTCACACACCATATCTGTTACTGTTGGATAGATATACAGTTAGGTCTGGAAATAATTGGACACTGTTACAAATTTTGTTATATCGGCTGTGTACCAAAATAAATTCTAGTTACAGTTAAATAATGAATATGGGCTTAAAGTGCAGTCTATCCGCTTTAATTTGAGGGTATTCACATCCAAATTGGAGGAAGGGTTTAGGAATTACATCTCTTTAATATGTAGCCCCCTCTTTTTCAAGGGACCAAAAGTAATTGGACAATTGACTCAAAAGCTGTTTTATGGACAGGTGTGGGCTATTCCTTCAATATTTCATCATCAATTAAGCAGGTAAAAGGTCTGGAGTTGATTCCAAGGTGTGGCATTCACATTTGGAAGCTGTTGCTGTGAACCCACAACATGCGGTCAAACGAGCTCTCAATGCAAGTGAAACAGGGCATCCTTAGGCTGCAAAAAAAAAGAAAATCCATCAGAGAGATAGCAGGAACATTAGGAGTGGCCAAATCAACAGTTTTGTACATTCTGAGAAAAAAAGAATGCACTGGTGAGCTCTGCAACACAAAAAGGCCTGGATGTCAACGGAAGACAACAGTGGTGGATGATCATAGGATCCTTTCCATGGTAAAGAAAAACCCCTTCACAACATTCAGTCAAGTGAAGAACACTCTCCAGGAGGTAGGAAATCATTATCCAAGTCTACAATAAAGAGAAGACTTCACGAGAACAAATACAGAGGGTTCACCACAAGGTGCAAACCATTCATAAGCCTCAAGAATAGAAAGGCCAGAATAGACTTTGCCAAACAATATCTTAAAAAGCCAGCCCAGTTCTGGAACAGGTGAAGGAGGTGAGGAGTCCTGACGAGCAGGCTTCTGGAAAGCACAGCCAAGATCCAGCAACAAACTGGAACCAGACAGAAGTGCCAGCAAAAAAGGTAGGTGTTTATTCTGTACAAGAGTTCAAAACATGGTTGTTCTGTGCAAAAATCCTCTTACGCGTTTCGCACTAATCGGGTGCTTTATCAAAGAGTGGTTAACCTTGTGATGTGACTCAATATAAGTATGAGATCCGGAAGTGTCCGTCCCAACTCCAAAGTCCAATAGACCAATGGAAAAGATACAACGTATCAGCTCAGGTGAGAGCGATCGATCTAATAAAGAAATGAGGGGGGAGGGTAATGGACTCTATCCCCATCAGTGCTTGAGTCAACAAAGTCAAAAATTGGCATGGGTTAGGTAAACATTAAAACTAATATAACAATAAAAAGTAAAATTAAACTATACATAACTTAATAATAATACAAAATTAAAACAAGTGGAACACAGAGCAAAGATATACTGCATAAGGACATAACAATAAACATATGTTCAGCCATATATATATATATCATATATCAGTGTGCATAAAATACAATTAGGTAAATACCATGAATATGAAATTGACAATAGATCCAAATATTTGGATTATTTAATGAACACTGACATAAAATACACAAGAAAACAAAAAAATACAAAACATGTATAACAAAAAGGAATGAAAAGAAGAAGAAAATGTAATAAACACTATATTTAAACAAATAATATCTATATGAGAAAAATAATAATGTCTATATGAAAAAAATCAATTACAATCAAGGATAGAGTAATGTATGCCCAATATCAACCAAGTTGAATACACTATATAAACATTGACACTTCTAAATAATTCAATAAAATACAAAATTAAATAAATAAATGAATATATTCTTTATAAATAATGATGTAATTCCCAGTCGATATTGATACCATCTGGGACTAAAATTTTTAAAGGAAAAATCCAAAACATCTCTCGGCGATTCAGCCGAGCAATCCTATCACCACCTCTTTTATGTGGGGGGATATGTTCAAGGGCAGATAAAGTAAAGTATTTAAGATGTCCTAAAGGACAAGTTGTCCAGTGTCTAGACACAGGGTATCTCAAATCTTTATTGCAATTATATCTAAGATGCTCCATAATGCGAGCCTTTAAAGGTCAACTTCCCACCCAAAAGGGTCCTGTGTATGTGTAGGTACAAAAGAGCAGCCTTTACTAAGGAGGTCAACTTCTGCTGAATTGAGAATGTAATTGGACATATTGAAAACTATATTTTCTGTTGATTGCCCTTGTTGGCCCCCCTGTTTTTGGATTGTCGTTGAAGGTACTTGCTGTTTCCTGACGCCTTTCCTAATTTTACCCCTGTATATGATTCTGTTAATGGAGGTTTGTGGTGTGGGGCTTTTGCTTGTGCTAAATAACATGAGCTGTATGGGTATTGTCAGGATTATCCGAAAAGACTGTGTTGCTGGTGTTGTATGTGATACCTGTAGCCGCTTGTTTTGTGGAGGGTCACCAAGACCTAATAACAACCTATACACCCACCGTTCTTTATAGATTTACTGATATACTGATATATACTGATATACAGAGATCATCTGCTAGCACAGTTTATGATGATAAGGAAGATGATTTTGTTTTTCCCACTGATATTTCTCTATCTAGCTTCAAAGAACAATGTGCTTTATCTGATTTAGAAGATCTATTTAATGATTCATTAGAGACCCAAGATACTGAGACCCTTCCTGATGCTGATAATTTTTTTGGTCAACAACATTCGGGACTAGTTAAAAAATCTATCATGTATTAACCACTTTAGATTTGTCATTTATTTGATCACTACCTTATTGAGGTTTCAGCCATACAGCTGCAGCGGCCGTTATTCTAAAACTTCGCCCGGTGTACCAATGGGAATACCCCTGTCATGGCGCATGATGTTTTACAACGTACCGCCATTGACTCTGGTTTCTATCGGGTGCAGAAAATTGCATTTTAGCATTGTCTGCAATACCGTCTAGAAACTCAAGTGGGCAATCGCGAGTTGTTGTCTTAAAAATCTAATAGGTGCAAGGCCGCAGGTCCAGGAGCGCGACCGGGGAGAGGACACCCATAACCCAGAGACGACCCTCACCCGAGCATATATGCAGGAAATGATGAAGGGTATGCTGGATGACCTGCACGTCTCTATCCAGAGTGACCTGCGAGCAGTAGTAGTGGAGCTACGCCAGGACATTAATGGCCTAACGGAACGCACGACCGCCCTGGAAGTCAAGATGGGGGAAACACACCAGGCACAAACAGTCGCAGAGGAGGAGATATTCAGGTTGGGAATGGAGGTTAGTAACCTGAAGGACACACTAGAAGATCACGAAAATGATAGAAGACAGAATATCAGGTTAAGAGGCATCCCTGAATCTGTTCTCCCCGGCCAGCTGCAGACATACCTCACTGATCTCTTCATATCACTGTGCGACGACCTCGAGGTAAAAGACCTGGAGATGGACAGGGCCCACCGCACCCTGGGACCGCGCTCAGATAACCCGAATAAAACGAGGGACGTCATAGCGCGCCTCCACTAATATACGGTCAAAGACAAAATCATGAGGGCCAGCAGGGCGAAGGAACCCATCACATTCCGAGACGACCATCTCCAGGTCTACAATGACCTATCAAAGCTTACTGTCGACAAACGGCGGGAACTACAGCCATTAACTAAACTGATGACGGAACAAGGCATAAAATATAAATGGGACTTCCCTTTCAAATTAATCGTAAACCGAAACAGAAAATTCCACACAATAAGGCACCCCACAGAGATGACCCGCCTGGCCAAAGCTATAGGCCTTGACCCCCCTCAGCATGGGATTCGGACACATCCGGGGCCCACAACCGGGACGCTGAAGAACCAACGGTCAGGGCATCACAACGGCTAGCTGGACAAAAGCAACAACAAGCACGAAGATAAGATGCCAAAACTTACCTACATTACTTTGATCCCAGTTGACAGTTTCTCCCCAGCAAGGCTCTACCCTGCTATGTTGACAGCGGGCGCCCCATGAATCCAGAAAAATCCAGCGGAAACCAGGACTACAGTGAACCCACGGAAGCAAGAACCCCAGAGGCAAGCCCCACAGTCGACTGCAGATGGCCCCCACCATTCCTAGATCGGCACCCGAAGGAACGCGGAACAAAGATGGCCGCCATCACACCCAGGATTTACGCGAGGCCCAGATACAGCTACCTGAAGCCGGTCCGTGGAGGGGATCGGAAGGAAGGAGGAGGAAGCAACCCCTCTGTCATGCGAGAGAGGAGAGCGGCTGAAGGAGAGCCGTGGCCTGCCCCCTCGTGTTATCTTTCCTCCCCCTCCCTGTCTCCTTCCTCCGTCATCCGCGGGGGAAAAACTCCCGGGGAGGAATAGGAGAAAAAGTTGCGGTGTAAACACTTCCCGAGGTACGTGACCGAAAGGCGGAGATCACGGACAATCTCCTCATCTTAACCGTGAGTACTGCGCCCCGTAAGACTAGTCCCCAGACACTAAAGGAGAAACGCGCTCAGCGCGAGACTGTGGGCCTGCAAAACAACGAAGCACTCCGTACCACCCTTTTATCAGTACTGTGGGGTCCCGGGCCGAGTCTACTACCTGCCTGTCCACCTATGGTCGGACCAGACCCGAAGGGGCCCCAGATCTCAGATCTGCCGTAACACGCATAACAAATATGAACAAAGCTGACCCCCTTTGGGTACTCACGTTTCCCACATACCCCGTCCCCTCCCCCCCCTCTTCGTAGGAAACTATGTCTGTTAAAGGGATCACATAATGAACAATGCTGATGATACTGTTGTATTTTACCTGAAGTGTCCATTATAAAGGCTGCAGCAGACCGCTTATCCCATATAACTCTCAAAAACAAAATAAGGACCACTAAGTCTCCTCCCAATTACCCCCCACCACATCCCCCCCCTGCCCCCCTCACTCCTTCCCCCCCGCTGCCCCCCCACCTGCCCCCCCACCTGCCCCCCCCCCTCCCACCCCCCCGTTTCAGTTCGGGGAAAGGAAATGGGGATATGAAGATCCAAGGGGATCAACCCAAATAGGCAATAGTAAATGGATCTGCTTGGTAAAAAACCCATCCCATGGGAAACAGGGAACAAAACAAATTGATTTACTGTGTCCCGCTGCAGGAATAGAAATGTTAACTGTTGTGTATTGTTTTAAAAATTAAGCTGAATGCAAAGGTTAAACGGACTCTGAAACCCTTCATCCACAATCAAAAATGCATGTTGTTTCAGAACCCAGAGTTATAAGCGAAAGTGCAAAGGATTTTTTACTATGTACCCCCTTCCCATCCCCCCCACCCTCCACCCCCACATACCCCCACACCTATCCCACCTCCTCCCCCTTCCCCCCTCCCCACCCACCTCCCCTCCCCCTCCCCACCCAGCTTGCCCTTACCCCCCCCTTTTTTTTTCTCCCAATTACCCCCCGCCACTTCCTCCCCCCCCTCCCACCCCCTCCCCTCTTAATTACCCTCCACCTATCTCCCCACCCCCCCTCCCTCCCCCCTTTTTTCCCAACACCGACTAGCCTTCTGGGGCAAAATGCAGGCCTAGATCTGGACCCATGGGGACCAGCAGTGGGGAGCTGAATTGAAGATATGCAGATCCAAGGGGATCAATACACATAGGCAATAGTAAATGGATCTCCCTGGTAAAATACCCATCCCATGTGAAACAGGGAACAAAACAAAATGGTTTAATGTGTCCCGCTGAGGGAATAGAAGCGTTATCTGTTGTTTATTGTTTTAAAAATGAAGCTGAATGCAAAGGTTAAACGGACTCTGAAACCCTTCATGTCAAGCCCTTAACCACAATCAAAAATACATGTTGTTTCAGAACCCAGAGTTATAAGCAAATATGAAAAGGATTTTTTACTATGTACCGCCCTCCCATCCCCCCCTACCCTCCCCCCACACACCCCCACCCCTATCCCACCTCCCCTCCCCCACCTCCCCCACCCAGCTTGCCCTCACACCCCCCTTTCCGCTCCCAACTACCCCCCTCCACTCCCCCCCCCCTCCCTTCCCCCCCACCTGCCCCCCCACCCCCTCCCCTCTCACTTACCCTCCACCTACCTCCCCCCTCTCCCCCCCCCTCCCCCATCCTTTCCCAACACCAACAAACCTCCCGGGGCAAAATGCAGGTTTAGATCTGGATCCAGGTGGACCAACAGTGGGGAGCTGAACTGGAGATATGAAGATCCGAGGGGATCAACTCACTTAGTCAATCTCTAATGGATCTCCCTAGTAAAATACCCATCCCAGGTGACACAGGGAACAAAATAAAATGGTTTAATGTGTCCCGCTGCAGAATTAGAAGTGTTAACTGTTGTAGATGGTTGTAAAAAATGAAGTTGAATGCAAAGGTTAATTGGACTCTGAAACCCTTCATGTTAATAGGCAGGTCCTTAACTACAACCAAAAATGCATGTTATTTCAGAATCCAGTTGTTTGCAAATGTGAAAAAGGTTTTTTAATATGTACCCCCCTCCTATCCCCCCTCTCACCCCAGCCCCCCCTCCCCACACACACCCCCGCCCATATCCCACCTCCCCTCCCCCCCCTGCCACCGCACCAGCAACCTCGGACAGGTGTAGATGCTGAGACGGAGGGGCAGGGAGGGGAAAGGCGCAATACATCGACAAAAGAGGGTCTGGACCCCTCCTGTTGCGCACCGGCCATTGGCGCCGGTCTCACCCCTAGAGGGCAAGTCTGCCCAAATGCCGGTCTACCCTAGACCTGGCAACACCATGTTAAGGCCCAGGAAGGCCCTAATCCTTTCTCTTATCTATCTGTTGACCCTGTCCCAGCAGATCTTTATCCCCCCCCCACTCCCCCCACCTCTCCCCCCTCCTTAGTAGGCCATATTCTCCCCCAAAAGGAGCTCACATCCCCCTCCCAAAAAACAAATAAACCAAGACACAGCGACCCCCCAAAAACTAAAGGCAAGATCTCTCCTAATGGGAAAGGGGAGATCCCGAGACCCCGAACCACAAAAAACAAACACCGTAATGATGTCAGTAGCCCCAATTAAAATTCGTTCGCTAAACGTTAAAGGACTACAAAACAATAGAAAGCAGAGATTAGCCCTCCAGGATATGAAAAAATCGGGGGGCGACATCATATTCCTACAGGAGACCACTTCACATCACAGGACCCCCCAAATTTATTAAAAAAAACGTTCCCAGCATGCTTTTTTGCATCATTCAGTAGTAAAAAGAGGGGTGTGGCTATCCTAATCAGACAAGGCACCCCATTTAATCATATCAAAACAACAGTGGATCCGGAGGGTAGATTTCTGGTGGTATATGGCTCCCTAGCGGGCTCGGCAATTGCCCTGATCAATGTATATGCCCCAAACGAGAACCAAACAGAATTTCTACAAACTGTTCTCGAGGGCGTTGACCCGGGATATCTGTCATCGATGATAGTGGGAGGGGATCTAAACATGGTCCTAAATCCCACCGAAGACAGATCAACCACAATGGGTCCTCCCCGCACAGCCCACTCCCAGATCAAGGGGAAAAGGTTTAGGGGAATCATGAGCGAGTTCTCACTGGTGGATGTTTGGAGAACCCAACATCAGGGTCAGAGAGACTACACCTTTTACTCAGCACCTCACCAGACCTACTGTCGAATAGACTATTTTCTAACCACCAAAAATGGGATGGCGGCAGCCATTGAATCAGACATTGGCTCAATCACCTGGTCCGATCACGCCCCGATCACCCTGACACTATCAATACCCTTTGAGAAAACAACGAATTACTCCTGGAGACTAAATAATTCACTTCTTAATCACCCTGAAGTAGAAAGGGAAATTAGAACCTCACTTAAGGACTATTTCTTTTTCAACGCAGGGACAGTCTCCTCTCCAGCAATCCTATGGGAAGCCCATAAGGCAACTATCAGAGGGAAATTTATTTCCATCGCATCCCACAGGAAAAAAGCCCGCCAAGCAATAATCAAAGAACTCACAGATAGTATCAAAACAATAGAACAAGCCCATAAGGATAACCCTTCAAAAAAGATATACAAACCATTGCTAATGGCCAGAACAAAAGTTAGGCAAGCTCAGCTGGAGGATGTTGAAAAGGCCCTCAAATGGACCAATCAACAATATTATGACAAGGGTAACAAGGCCGATAGACTCTTGGCCAGTAAATTGAGAGGGGTACAAAAAAGATCACAAATAACAGCGATCAAGAGTAGGTCTGGGGAGATACAATACAGTGACAGCAAAATAGCAGCGGAATTTACAAAATATTATACTGAGCTCTAAAACCTAAGATCTAAAAACGGCCGACCTGAACCTATAGCGACAGAGCTCATAACACAATACCTAGACAAATGTCAACTCCCTGTATTAACAGAGGAGGAAAACACGGTCCTCAATGCTGAGATTACAAAAGAGGAACTGGAAAAGGCGGTCAAATTACTAAAAATAACTAAGTCTCCTGGCCCTGACGGTTTCACAAATGTCTACTACAAGAGATTCTTGCCCACACTATCCACGCATCTTTTAAAAACATTCAACCACTTTATGGAAGGGAACCAAATTCCCCCCTCAATGTCTCTAGCCAACCGAGCTATCATACACAAAGACGGCAGAGACCCGATGCAATGTGGAAGCTATCGTCCAATCTCCCTCCTCAACAGTGATCTCAAATTATAAAGTAAAATACTTGCAAACAGATTGAACCCCATCTTACCGAGACTAATTAATATTGATCAAGTAGGATTTGTCGCGGGCATGTACACCTCACAGGGACCAAAGCACTACTTTTAAGCTTAGATGCAGAGAAGGCGTTCGATAGAATAAACTGGCAATTTTTGGACCATACTATGGCAATTTTTTGGCTTCAAAGACGCATACTTAGAAGGGGTCCGTAGACTCTACCAAAACCCGTCAGCTACAGTGAAATTACCGGAGGGCAATAACCAGAGATTCGAGATTACAAATGGAACTCGACAGGGATGCCCCCTATCTCCTCTCCTCTTTGCACTTACCATAGAGCCACTGGCATCGGCAATACTACTCAATATAGACATCCAAGGAATAGAAATTGGCCACAGGCAGCACAAAATATCCCTATTCGCAGACGATGTCATCTTAACTCTCTCCAAACCCCAAATGTCCCTACCCAACCTCCAAAAAGAACTCCGAGATTTTGGAAAAATCTCAGGATATAAGATTAATAATGATAAATCGGAAGCCCTGAATCTAAGCCTGCCAGAGCCGGAGGTGAAACTCCTCAAACTAAACTTTAACTATCGATGGAGCTCCTCCTGTATCAAATATTTGGGAGTCAAGATATAGAGGACCTACCAATCATTATATCAACATAACTATCCGGCCCTATTCCAAAAAATCAAACAAGATCTAAATAAATGGGAGGGATACCAGATATCTTGGATCGGGAGAATGATCTCAGTTAAAATGAACATACTCCCTAGATTGCTATATTACTTTCAGACTCACCCGATCCACATCCCCGGCTCGGAATTAAAAAACATCCAAAAGCTAATCTTCCAATTCATTCAGAGTCCCCAGAACGGTTCTTTTGGCCGCAAGGAGGAGGGGAGGAATGGGAGTCCCAGACATCACAAGATACTACCTAGCCACACAACTGCGACAGGTAGTGGTCTGGAACGCTAACCCAAATCAAAACTGCTGGCTAGAGATAGAAACGCACTATGCCGGGACGCCCTCACTGCCGGCCTGCCTTTGGTCCCTGAGTAAGGAAGACATGCAGAACAGCAAACTCAAATTAGGCCCTATGAGACACACATGGGAGACCTGGTCGAAATGCAAATACAAATTTAAGCTCACAACACCTCAATCCCAACTTACACCAATTCACGAAAATCCGAAATTCCCACCTGGATGTGAGCCCAGACAATTCGATCAATTCAAAACAAAAGATATCAAAGTGGTTGCCGACCTCCTGAGCTTCGGGGAGTTCCTGAGTTATCAAAGACTACAAACTAAATATGAAATGGTAGGATTAAACGTTTTCAAATACCTACATATTCGGCACTTTATTCAAACATTATCCCCAACGTTGGAATTTCCCCCTCTCACTGGATTCGAACGGCTCTGCAGAGAGACAGACCATCAGAGAGGTCTTATAACGCAAATTTGTGCAGAACTGGAGAAGGCAACCGGAGCCCCCACGCACGATTATATGCTGCATTGGGCAGCAGAATTAGATACAGTTATAGACCCAGAGGATTGGGAAAGTATTTGGGGAAATGCCTCAAGAACTTCCATATGTACCACAATCAAAGAAAATATATATAAAATACTATTTCGCTGGTATCTTACCCCAGTTAGAATAAATCAAATCTACCCCCAGGCTTGCGATTGATGCTGGAGAGGCTGCGGTCAAAAGGGGGACATGGCCCACATCTGGTGGTCATGCCAGGAAATTCAAAGATACTGGGAAACCATTCAAAAACTAATTGAAGAGGTCACGGACCCATACCCATTGACCCGCTGACCTATCTGTTGGCCAGGCCCTTAGATACGCTGGACCGACCAACAGGCAAATTAGTCTCCTTCATTCTCACTGCGGCTAGATGTGCGGTGGCAGCCACCTGGAAGAAGGTGTCTCCCCCCTCCAAGCAAACAGTGATAAAAAGAGTGCAAGAGGTGATGGATATGGAGAGATTATCCGCCTTTTTGAAAAGATCCACCACCTCTTTTAATAACATTTGGGACCCCTGGATAACTCAAATGGCGTTCCTGCACCGAAACCCCCTATAGAAATAGAGGGACACAACAAATAGAACTAAGGCCCTAAAAAGGGAAGCCAAAGAGAAGGGGAACAATGCCCCCTCCCCCTCCCACTCTTTCCCCCCCCCCCCACACTCTCTCACTTTCTATCTCCTTCTAACCCCATTTCTGTTTCCATACTCACGTCACCCCGACAGCCCCCGAAGGGTCAGGGGGGGCGTTGAGTCTATCTCCTTACATCCCCCCCCAGTTGAAAAGTAAAAACCTTGATTAGGCTGTTATATCAAATGTACCTATAATGTTGTGAAATATTGTAACTGCCTAATAAAAAATTTGAAAAAAAAAAAAAATCTAATAGCAATTCAACCTACACAGTACAGCCGTACAGTTCTGCAAGTCTGTGTGTGTGTTTACAGTAATTGTAATTTGAAGATTTATATTTGAAGCAGAGATTAATATTACGAGTTCATACTGTATAGTCGGAGGCTCCTTAGCCATGCACTGATTAAAAATATGAGGACACATACTGTATACAGGATAATAAAGGTAAAAGAAGTAATACAAAATTACAACGTCGCGTCTCTTCCGAAAGTAAAATATAATTTCCGGTCATTCGTGTACAGTATGACTAATTGGAACCTTGTTGAAACGCATATGCGAGTCATCACTTTTCTATATGTATTATTTATTATTCAATACTTTCAACTTTTGCTAGGCTTGCTCTTCTTTTCATGCTGTTTTTATTTAGGTGCATGTGTGTATGTCTCATTGGAACCTTATTGAAACGCATATGCGTGTCATCACATTTAGGCGCATGTGTGTATGTCTCATTGGAACCTTGTTGAAACGCATATGCGTGTCATCACATTTAGGCGCATGCGAAGAATTTAAATTAAAAAAAAAAAGCAAAGCAATTAATCTGTGAGAAGTCCTTCATGGAGAATCCCCCACACATTCAAAGTGAATTTCAAGTTTAAAAAGAAAAAAGAGACATCCCTTTTTGGAGGACTGGTTTAAATAAACCATAATCTGAATCCTGTTTTTGATAAGTTAATAATTGTTACCATTCTTTCTTTTTCTTTGGGGCAGGGGTGTTTCAATGATTCTCGTGAATTTAAAGAAGAATTGTTTTTATTTTATCTGGATAATTATGGACGAATGAAAATTACAAATAATCATGAATAATACAAATTTACAATCTTTATCTTCTTCGTAATGGCTGCATTGCATTCTGTAGTTCTTAGTTCTTCTGTCAGTTTTAATTTAAGGGCCGGTGGTAACTGTAGCACCTTCCCCACCTTGTTCAACTGAGGTTGTATTTACCTAATTTAAAGACCTCCTAAGGAACAGATGATTGTTATTTTGTCCTGATATGTAAAACCATCGAATTAAAAGAGGGTATACATTATTTTTCCCACAACTATATATA
The DNA here is from genome assembly GCF_040206685.1 of Ascaphus truei. NCBI lineage: Eukaryota > Metazoa > Chordata > Amphibia > Anura > Ascaphidae > Ascaphus > Ascaphus truei. Next base: position 238,230,877 of record NC_134483.1, read on the forward strand.
TACAGCACAACCATGTTATAGCGCGATCTGCTATAACGCGGATCAACTTATAACGTGGTTTGAGCGTGGACCCCGAATTAAAAAAAAAATGAAAGGTTTTTTTTTTTGCACACACTCACTGCACACTGCATACATTCACAGCACACTGCACACACTCACAGCACACTGCACATACTCACAGCATACTGCATACACTCATAGCACACTGCATACACTCACAGCACACTGCACACACACACACACACACACACACACACACACACACACACACACACACACACACACACACACACACACACACACACACACACACACACACACACACACACACACACACACACACACTCACAGCACACTGCACACACACATACTGACACACGCACAGCACACTGCATACACTCATAGCACACTGCATACACTCACAGCACACTGCATACACTCACAGCACACTGCATACACTCACAGCACACTGCATACACTCACAGCACACTGCACACACTCAGAGCACACTGCACACACTCAGAGCACACTGCACACACACAGCACACTGCACACTGCACACACACACACACACACACACACACACACACACACACACACACACACACACACACACACACACACACACACACACACACACACACACACACACACACACACACACACACACACACTCACACACACACACAAACACACACACACACACACACACACACTCACACTCACACACAAACACTGTCTCTTTAAGGAAGCTTGCTCTCGCAAGATGGGAGCAGAAGCAGGAAGCAGAGACAGTGAGAAGAGCTGCCAGATGCAGGGTAAGTGCTGTGTGCTGTTGCCGCTGCCCCACCGGGTCTGGGAACGCTGGGAGAGTTCTCAGCTTTCCCCCTCCGGTGGATGCGGTACCACAAAAAAAAAAACTTTAAAAAAAAAACGCGTTTATAACACGGTGGTCGCGGGTGGCCCCCGAGGACCGCGCTATAACGGGGTTAAGATGTATATATATATACAAGCTGAGAGACCTGGCGTTACCCGGGATTAAAATTTCCTGCTCCCTCCTTTCTCTCCACTCCCCCCTTCTCTTTCTCTACTCCCCATGTCTCCTTCTCCGCTCCTCCCTCTCTCTGCTCACCCCCCGCGCAGCTCCGGTCCCTCCCTGCGCAGCTCCAGTCCCCCCCCTGCGCAGTTCTGGTCCCCCCCCTGCGCAGTTCTGCCCCCCCTGCGCAGCTCTGTTCCCCCCCTGCACAGCAAACAGTGTCAAACACACAATGAGAAACACATACACACACACACACACACACACACACACACACACACACACACACACACACACACACACACACACACACACACACACACACACACACACACACACACACACACACACACACACAGTGCAGTTAGTTGGAGTCTCTTGCCTTTGCAGTCTCTGGCTCCCTCCAGTCTGTGAGGGGGGCTTTCCCAATGGGGTTAAATGCAGCCAGCTCTGGTGCGAATGCACACTCCTCACGTTTTGGCCTTCCTGGCTCTGTGGTTGCTGTGAGTATTGGGGAGCTGCGGGAGGAGCGTGTGTTACTGGCTGGTGTGGCTGTGAATGTGCTCCTCAGAACGCGCTCTGCGGAGTGACACTGACGCTTCCTGCTCCCTGCTTGCCTCTCGCTGGAGCTGTCCTGGGGAGAGGAGGAGAGGGGACTGGCAGAGCTACCGCTGAGAGGCTTGCGCCATTTGGCAAATGGTCTTTCGTGGCAGGGAGCAGGGCGGGGGGAGCACCCTCGGCAGGGGTTGGGATCCAGAGTACAGTTTGAAGTAGGTAGAAGGGGCATCCCTTGGCCATAGGACTGAGGTCGTGTCCTAGCACTGCGGGTGAGCGGGGTCCGTGTGCCCACCTCCTGCTCTGCCCCAGGGGAGGAGTCTGTGTCAGTATGGGGGACAGCTGTAGGCTGGGACTGCTTCTTCTTCCACCGGGGAGGGGACGTTGTGATTTGGGGGCTAGGGGACTCATCCAGGGAGCTATCTGTCACGGTAATTTTATGACAAGATATAATATACACCAAAATACCTAGGTTGAACTAAACACGGCTGAGATATGATAAAATATAATTTATTCCTTGAAAAAGGTGAACACACAAGATATACAAATAACAGACAAAATATAGACACTTACTTAAGATGGAATGATGAAACAGTCAGAAATCTGGACTGGCAGTTCATACAGCAATCTTGAACATCACAAAAGACAATTGAGTAAGGGCTGAGCCTGGTTTAAATACAATTTTCAGCCCATCTCTTAACCCTAGGCTCCTAGCTGGCTAGCAAAATCTCTTTGAAGTAGAATCCTGCTTATCTGCAAGTGTGAAGTATGACACTTACAGACCACTCAGCTCCTTTGTTCTTCTGCCCTACTGTAAACAATCAGGGTGGTAAACCTTTGATAAGAGGACTTATGCTAGATTATCTGTCTGTCCTCCTGACATATTACCATAGCAGATGGGGTCTGCATCCTCATACCAAATCCAAAATACTATTCAAAGCTTAATATCTTCACATATTAATAGGTTCCGTTCTGTTGGGCTCAGTGGGTTGAAACCTGCCAGTTTTTGATGCCGACAGTGGCTCTACACAGTGGCCAAGTGTCAACTCTCTGCGACCTCCAGAACCGGAGATACATAAATGCACTTTAACACACTTTTTAAAATACAGGATTCGTCCCTTTAAAAATGAATCTCTGCTTTTCACTCGTTCCCCATTGAAAACAACGGGCTCCACTGCCATAGGCTTTACTGGAGCAACTCCGCCGTTGCAGTCAATGGGGTTCCCCGCCATAGAATTTCAATGGGGGAACCGCCGCCATTGAAGTCTAAGGAAAAAACCACAAATATTTACATTCGCCCATACTTCTTCTGGTTGTTCAGAGAGGGCTGGGAATGGCCATGCATTAATGCGGAACCTTGGCTACATGCCACCCAAATCCCAGCCCTCTGATCCTTCCAGAACTGGAGATATGGACTTACATTTTTCACCATTTCGCACTTAGCCGTTTTCACGCCACGCGGCTTTTCCCCATTGGAATCAATGGCTGGCGCCGCCATAGACAATGCATGGGTGCACGCCGCCATTGGATTCAATGGGGCCTCCGCTCCGCCATTAAAGTAAATGGCGCGACCCTCTTTCTCCGCTCGACCCTTTATGGGGGTCCCTCATTCCCGGACCAAGTGTGGGTCGTGTGTGGGGGTTCCTAGGGGCTAGGGGCAAAAAGAATTTTATTCCCAGGTGCCCTAGAACCTAAGATTCCCACGCCAATTGTCATTGAACTTGACTGAAGTGATTAAGCTCTTTTCAAAGACATAGGGCTCTATGCAGTAAGCGCCGAAAAAGTGCAATCGCCAAGGGTTGCCGATAGGCCTTATTTTGGCGATTTGCACTCGCAGTATTCAGTAAGGGCTGAATCCATGCCGATCCCTGCCGAATCACTGCGAAAGCAAAACTGCCGATGAGCCTGTGCCGAAACAGCCTGGCTCCCGATAACCTGCCGATAGGCCTTTTCTGCCGATAGGTGTTTGCAGCAGAGAGAGACCAGCTGCTCTCTCAGCGCAAACATCAGCAAAATATAAACAACTTTTACTCATAGTGCACATGTGCAGGGGGTCTCCGGAGCTGAACCGCATTGGTTTCAGGTCCGGCGACCCCCTGCTTTCCGAGATACAGGCCCCTTTATGAGGTGCCGGTATCCCTCTGCATTTAAAGGTCCCAATCACATGACCGCGGAATGTAAACAAAGCAGAGGGATACCAGCACCCCCTAAAGGGGCCTGTATCTCTGGAAGCAGGGGGTCCCCGGACCTAAAACCAGCTCCGGAGACCCTCTGCACATCTACACTATGACTAAAACAGATATATAAATAAACACTCATTCCTTACCTTTGCGGCTATGTGCTACGGTAACGAAGCAGCATGAATGTATTTTTAATAATAGCGTACTGTGAGCAGGGGGTCCCCTGAGCTGAATCGCATTGCTTTGTGGACCAGGGACCCCCTGCTTCCCGAGTTACAGGCCCCGGTATGTGTCATCGGGTGGCAGTGTCACCGCCATCTTTATAGCGTCCCATTCGCGCCGTGTCCGCTATAAATATGGCGGCGACACTGTAACCGATGCCCCAAACTGGGGCCTGTAACTCGCGAAGCAGGGGGTCTCTGAGCCACAAATCAATGCGGTTCAGCTCAGGGGACCACCTGCTTCCGCACAATATTATTAAAATGCATAAATGCTGCTTGATTACCATAGCGTACAGCCGCTAAGGCAATGAAGGGGTTACGGCAAAATAGCATGTTTATTAGGGACATTTGCCCCCAATAAACATTGCAATAAACAACATACACCCCCTGTGTATTTAAAATACATAAACAACAATAAATACATTAAATACATATAGCACTCACCCATTTCCGGCTGCCACGATGAAGGCCATCCTCATCTTCATCCTGCCCATGCCCCCTCCGCTGCTGCAAAACAGACACAAGAATGAAAACATCCAATGTAATGTCCCCTAACCCCTTAATCACCATAGCGGTTATTAACCGCTACAGTCAATAAGGGGTTAACCCACCCTCACCCACCACTCAGGATGCCTACATACCCTCCCACACTAACCCCCCACCCCATGAGGCCTAACCACCCTCACCCACTTCCCACAAGGGAGGCCTACCCACATACACTTGGGGCCAATACATACCTTCCCCCACCCCCAGTACCCACAATAAACACAATACACTGCCCCACAATAAGCATAATTCTATTTATTAAATACATTACCCACCTCCTGTGCCCCCCCCATAAATACATGACTTATCCTTTTACATACATGGTTCATACCCCAGCATCATGCGAGTCCCCGGTGGGCTGGCAGGGCACCTGACAGACCTACAGGGTACCAGCAGCTTGTTTCAAACAGGTTCTGGAGGCCTGTTGGTGTGTCCCACCAAGCGCCATGGCCCCCAGGTGGTCTCCTTGGGTAACCGTGGGCCACAATTGGGTCCCCACTGTAGGCCCGCGGATGTCTGGGAGCCCCGGGTCAGACCCACAGATGTCTGCGGGGCCTCGGGTGGTTCCCACAGGGGTCTGGGGAACTCATGAGTGCTCACTATGGGTCCACTGTGCCCCCACGGATGTGGACCACCGTTTCATCCCCGCACCTATGGGTCCGCGGTGCCCCCACGGATGTGGGACCACCGCTTCATCCCCGCAGACTACGGGTACGCGGTGCCCCCACGGATGTGAGGCCACCGCTTCATCCCCGCAGGTGTCACCCGTGGAACCACCAGCCTGATAACCGTGAGATATCCGAGGAGACCGCAGGTGGTCTCCAGAGGTCTAACGCAGAACCAAGAAACCAACCCTGAATGTAAAAAAAATAAACCTGGCATATACATTCAATACATCCCCCCCAACACCTACAGTACAATAATGTGCAAAATAACTATTATCCCATTATTAAACACATTAACTAGCATATTCAAATAAATAAAGTACTACTGACCTCATCAATAAGAAGCCCCCGTCGCCAGCAACATCCTTGTCTTTCGTTGCCCACAAAATACATAGCCAATACAAAGCCAATACATTGCAATTACATTCAGATATCAATTAACCCCTTAAACACCTTATCGGATAATAACCGCAAAGGTAATTAAGGGGTTAAGCCACACTGGCCCGATACCCACCCTTAACCCATTCATTTGTACATATATACACACACACACATGATGAACCAATATACAAATAAATGTAGAAGGGTTATCAAAAACATGCTTTACTACAAATAACACTTCTCCATACAGACACACTACAATAAAATCAATTTCCTTTAATAATCCAATCTGATATTCCAATCAAAATCCTCAAATGCCAATCACAACCCTCAAATGACAATCAAAACATTGCATTTACATTGTATATATGATGCATACAATCTATGCACCATATACATTCTGCAAATGAATGTTAACAATCACATATTCAAAACAAAATACCAATACCTCCAAACAAGTATACTATTTAAACCAATCCAGTAAACATAAATCAATTAGCATTCATTAATTACATCCCTAAACAATTTACATTTCATCCCTAACAATTAAACAATTAACTATTCCAAGTGTTGAACAGAACAATTTATCCTGTGCAAAAAATATAAGTACCAACAAGAATATAATATACAAAAGCAAGCCTCACCCAGAGCTAAAGTACACCATACAATAGCAACAATTACATCTATCTAATTTAAAAATACATTATACACACATTTATGCATATCAGCATAGCCAAATTAATTTAAAACACAGCAAATCAAGCTTTTAAAACAACATCATTTCTTACCCTGTATGTATATATCGATCTAGACATACATACTGCACCGACACACTTTATTCGAGCAAATGCCTGGTTTGTACCTGGCAGAAACCTGGAATCCGCCGCTGCTCACCTCTTGCATGCTTCGTTGCGTTTGCCTTCCCAGCCACGGTTCATGCCTGGCTGACGGGGGCCTGATCTGTTCAATGATAATGAGAATGATTTACTAGGCTGCGATGTTTCGATTGTCCACCAGATGGCATAAACTCATGACTTAAGTAATGTGTGGCCTTTGCAAGTTGTTTCGTTTCCAAAAAAAAGTTACTTTATCCCAGTACAGTATGCTATTGTGTAACTTGTCCTTGAGACTGAAGGAAGAGTTGCAAAAAATGTATCAATTTAGGCTTTACATACAGTAATGTATTAAATAAAGACAAAGATCATTTTCACTTACACTATTCTACAGAGACATGAGTGTTCAAGTGGAGCCCGTGTTCCAAAAACCTGACAGAAGTTATGCTTATTTGATATGGGCCGCTATAAATGCAACAGAGGATAAGATGGCAACAGTTGTTCAAATTTATCAGTATTTTATCGAAAATTATGACTTTTACAGATTTTCGCCAACTCCTCATTTGTGGAAGCATGCAATAAGGAAAAGGTTATGTAGTGACCCCTGTTTTCACCGTATTGAGCCCCAATTTGTTGGAGGGTATTGGTGTGTGTCACAGGGTTTTTCCCGTATCTATGATAATGGAGGCGGCAAAAGGCGAAGGGTCGTGTTAAAACGAAATAAGAAGCGACAGTCCCTGCCAAGCAATGCGCCAGAACCAGAACCAGAACCAGCAGCAGCACCAGCTTATCATCATGGTCCCGCCGTCGGTGACAACTCTGAGATGGATTTCGCAGCCAGTTTTGATGAAGCTTGCATGTACCTAAGCGATTTCCCGCTGACTACAGGTGGGCTAGTCCCTCTGCAAAATGATGAAAGCTGGACTGGAAGTGGGCCGGCGCCAGCGCAAGCTGAATGGGAAATTTAGTAATACTGTACAGTATGGTGAGTACTGTATTTTTGCCGTATTATTTTGGTGGGGCTGGCTGGGAACTTCTTTAGGGGGCTGACCATTACTGTACATTAAAACTTTTCATTTTGTTTTTCCTCAGAAAAGAAAACGGCTAATGGGGGGATTTCGATGGATTATATTGTACTGTATGCTGATGTTTTCCGGCCATACAGTATACTGTGTAATAAACCCGAATAAATAAAACTATGCATTTATTCTACAGTACATGTTCAGTAAATTACTGCACATACTGGGGGCGAGATGTGTTTGCAGCAGAGAGAGATTTAATAATATTGTACAGTGAGCAGGGGGTTCCCTGAGCCAGAAATTAATGCTCAGGGAACCCCCCCCCCCCCCTGCTCCTGATCAATATTATTAAAAATACGGAAAATGCTGCGTCATTACCATAGCGGATAGCCGCTAAGGCAATGAAGGGGTTAACCCACCGTGCCCGCTTTATTGTGTGTAGTGGGGATGGGTGAGGGGGGTATTTGGCCCTTGGTGTGAGTTTAGGACTTGCGGGAGGGGGGGGGGGGTTGCGGGTGCACTTAACCCCTTCACGATCGTAGCAGTTAATACCGCTACGGTCATGAAGGGGTTAAGCCCTCCCGCTACCCCACCCCCCCCCCCCGCAAGCCCTCCCCAACCATCGTTGGGGCGAATACCCCATTCACCCACCCTCCCGCTACCCACAATAAAAAAATACACACACACAGCAGCCGCCAAAAAATAAATAAATAAATGACAATAAATACATTTGAAATACATTTTTATTGATAGTGTAGATGTGCAGGGGGTCTCCGGAGCTGAACCGCGTTGGTTTTAGGTCTGGGGACCCCGTGCCCCCCGAGATACAGGCCCCTTTAGGGGGTGCCGGTAGCCCTCTGCTTGGTTTAAAGGTCCGATCACGTGATCGCGGCCTGTAAACCAAGCAGAGCAGAGGGATACCGGCACCCCCTAAAGGGGCCTGTATCTCGGGGGGCACGGGGTCCCCAGACCTGAAACCTGTGCGCTTCTGCTCTGGAGACCCTCTGCACATGTACACTATCAATAAAACACATACAATATACAGTATAAATAAACACTCGTTCTTTACCTTAGCGTCTATGCGCTATGGTAAAGAAGCATTATTTTAATAATATTGTAAAGTGAGCAGGGGGTTCCCTGAGCCAGAAATTAATGATTAATGCTCAGGGAACCCCCCCCCCCTGCTCCTGATCAATATTATTAAAAATACGGAAAATGCTGCGTCATTACCATAGCGGATAGCCGCTAAGGCAATGAAGGGGTTAACCCACCGTGCCCGCTTTATTGTGTGTAGTGGGGATGGGTGAGGGGGGTATTTGGCCCTTGGTGTGAGTTTAGGACTTGCGGGAGGGGGGGGGGGGGTTGCGGGTGCACTTAACCCCTTCACGATCGTAGCAGTTAATACCGCTACGGTCATGAAGGGGTTAAGCCCTCCCGCTACCCCACCCCCCCCCCCCGCAAGCCCTCCCCAACCATCGTTGGGGCGAATACCCCATTCACCCACCCTCCCGCTACCCACAATAAAAAAATACACACACACAGCAGCCGCCAAAAAATAAATAAATAAATGACAATAAATACATTTGAAATACATTTTTATTGATAGTGTAGATGTGCAGGGGGTCTCCGGAGCTGAACCGCGTTGGTTTTAGGTCTGGGGACCCCATGCCCCCCGAGATACAGGCCCCTTTAGGGGGTGCCGGTAGCCCTCTGCTTGGTTTAAAGGTCCGATCACGTGATCGCGGCCTGTAAACCAAGCAGAGCAGAGGGATACCGGCACCCCCTAAAGGGGCCTGTATCTCGGGGGGCACGGGGTCCCCAGACCTGAAACCTGTGCGCTTCTGCTCTGGAGACCCTCTGCACATGTACACTATCAATAAAAATGTATTTCAAATGTATTTATTGTCATTTATTTATTTATTTACTGTATTTATATTTATTTATTCATTGTGCTGCTGCTGCAAGTCGTAAACTCACACCAAGGGCCAAACACCCCCCTCACCCCCAATAAAAAAAATTCACGCACAGCAGCCCCACAATTAATAAATAAATCTAAATAAATAAATAAAATCTATGTAAAACCCCCTCCCCTATTCTCGCTTTTAAAACGCCCTGCCTTCTCTCTAATCTATGTAAAAAACCCTCCCCCTATCCCCCTATTGTGTGTGTGCGTTAAGCTTCCCTGCAAGCTATGTAAAAAAACCTCCCCCTATTGTGTGTGTGTTTAAATCTGTCTGGCCTGTGTTTCTGAGTGCTGAGTGCTCTGCGTTTAAAGGTCCCGATCACGTGATCGCGGCCTGTAAACCAAGCAGAGCAGAGGGATACCGGCACCCCCTAAAGGGGCCTGTATCTCGGGGGGCATGGGGTCCCCAGACCTGAAACCTGATCGCTTCAGCTCCGGAGACCCCCTGCACATGTACACTATCAATAAAAATGTATTTCAAATGTATTTATTGTCATTTATTTATTTATTTATTTATATTTATTTATTCATTGTGCTGCTGCTGCAAGTCGTAAACTCACACCAAGGGCCAAACACCCCCCTCACCCCCAATAAAAAAAATTCACGCACAGCAGCCCCACAATTAATAAATAAATCTAAATAAATAAATAAAGACATGAAGAGAAATAAATATATACTGTACAGTATATACTTTGTATATATATATACACTGTATATATATATATATATATATATATATATATATATATATATATATATATATATATATATATATATATATATATATATACAGTATACATATATACACTGTGTATATATATATATATATATATCATACAGCTATATATATATATATATATATATATATATATATATATATATATATATATATACATACTGTATGTGAGTGAAAAGAGAAAAAAGTAACCCGTATGGGAGCACTCAGGTATGCAATTGATATATTTGTTTATTTATTTGACACAGTGCAAAAAGGGATGAATAAACAGTACAGTACATGATTTAAAAACACTTAAAAAAGAGGCATGGACCCTTAAACACTAATGAACAGCACTAGGGAACGACACACACTGTCAACCCTAAACATGAAAAGGATAGTGACTCAAAAAACACTAGGGAGAATCAAAGTGAATCACAATAGGTTACTGGGTTTAAAGGCACCTACAGTATACAACGCTAAGGATAATGCACACTACACACCAAAAGGTAGACTTGTCAAAGTATAAATGACAGTCTCAAAGCATCACACATCTGCATTAGCATACAGTAATATAACCAATGCCTAAAGCACAAATCATGTGTAGGAAAGGTGGAAAGGTGGAATGAAATCCCTAGATGTGTAGAGCAATGAAGTTAATGAATAGCATACTGTACAGTATAAAACATAACATTACAATCCACACAGTACATTGCATTTACAGTACATTGTATACTGTAAATGATGCATAGCATTAAATCTATGCACCATATACAGTACTGTACATTCTGCAAATGAATGTTAACAATATAATTGCAAGCTACTCTACCAGTAAATACTGTACAAACACTTCCAAACAAGTCAACTTAACTACAGTATTTTAACCAAGCAAGTAAACCAAAATCAATATATACTGTAAGTAACAACCAGAAAAGACAATTTAAAAACAAACTAACCCTTACAATACCAAGGATTACATCTATCTAATTGTAAAAAACCTTATACATTATACACAGCAGCATTGTTTAAAAACCCCTTCCCCCCTAATGTTTGTGTTAAGCAGATTACACTGAAGGGAGAGAGATATAAAGGCCTAAAGCCCCTTCCCCCCTAATGTTTCTGTTAAGCAGATTACACTGAAGGGAGAGAGATATAAAGGCCTAAAGCCCCTTCCCCCCCTAATGTTTCTGTTAAACAGATTACAGTACATTGAAGGGAGAGAGATTTTACAGAAACACACATTAGGGGGGAGGGGGCTTTAAACAGATTACATTGAAGGGAGAGAGATGTTTCTGTTACCAGTAAATCTCCCTCCCTGCATTGCTAACCACCCTCACCCCCTACCCACATACCGTTAACCCCCCCCCCCCCATCCTGGCCATGGCCCCTCCGCTTCTGCAAAACAGACACAAAAATTAAAACATACAAAGTAATGTCCCCTAACCCCTTAATCACCATAGCGGTTATTAACCGCTACAGTCATGAAGGGGTTAACCCACCCTCACCCACCCACCACTCGGGATGCCTACATACCCTCCCACACTAACCCCCCCCCCCACCCGTGAGGCCTAACCACCCAGTCAGTACCCACAAGGGAGGCCTACCCACATACCGTTGGGGAAACACCCCACCCCCACCCCAGTACCCACAATAAAAACAGTACAATCACCCACAATAAACAGCATTCTATTTATTAAATACATTACCCACCCCCTGTGCCCCCCCCCCCATAAATACAAGATTTATTCTTTTACATTCAGGGTCCATAACGTAGCCCCACGCTAGTCCCCGGTGGGCTGGCAGGGCACCTGGACAGACCTACAGTTTACCAGCAGCATTCCACAGGTTCTGGAGGCCTGCTGGTGGATCCTGCCAGCACCATGGCGCCCAGGTGGTCTCCTTGGGTCACCGTGAGCCTCAATTGGGTCCCCACGGTAGGCCCAAGGATGTCTGGGAGCCCCGGGTCAAACCCACAGGTGTCTGCGGGGCCTCGGGTGGTTCCCATGGGGGTCTGGGGAACTCACGGGTGCTCACTACGGGTCCGCGGTGCCCCCACAGAAGTGGGACCACACATCATCATCCCCGCACCTACGGCTCGGAGGTGCCCCCACAGAAGTGGGACCACACATCGTCATGCCCGCAGACTACGGGTCCGCGGTGCCCCCACAGAAGTGGGACCACACATCATCATCCCCGCATGTGTCACCCGTGGAACCACCAGCCTGCTACCCTTTAGGATACCCGAGGATTCCCCGCGGGTGGTCTCCAGAGGTCCCACGCAAAACCACGGAAGTAACCCTGAATGTAAAAAAAATAAACCTGGCCAATACATTCAATACATACACCCTCCCCCCCAACACCTACAGTACAATAATGTGCAAAATAACTATTATCCAGATATGGATAATAGATTAATTGCCCATTATTAAAAACATTAACTAGCATATACAAATAAATAAAGTACTACTGACCTCATCAATACGAAGTGTCCGACGCCAGCGCCTTCCTTCTCTTGCCCACACAAAACATAGCCAAAACCGAGCCAATACATTGCAATTACATTCAGATATCAATTAACCCCTTAAACACCTTATCGGATAATAACCGCAAAGGTAATTAAGGGGTTAAGCCACACAGGCACGATACCCACCCTTCACCCATGAATTTGTACTGTGGCTTCATCATGCAACTGTATATATATACTGTATATATATACATACAGAGAGACAGAGAGAAAGAGAGAGAGAGAGATATATACAGTATATATATATACACACGTTATATACACACCCATGATAAACCAAATATACAGTACAAATCAATAAGGATAAAGTTCCCACGCTCTGATTGGCTACCGTACCACGTGACAGGTTTTCATTGACGTCACATCCTTTCTCCCCCAAGCCCCTGACACATGGTATACCAGAGCCAATCAGAGTAGGGATAAAGTTCCCACGCTCTGATTGGCTCTAGTACCATGTGTGCACGGCCATGTGCCTTTTCATGACGTCATCTTAAAGGCAATTGAAGCAAAGCCATTCTGATTGGCTGTGCTTTCATTCCCTTTAAGTGACGTCATCATTTTTTTATTATCGGCCAAAACACATGGTTTTCACGGTCCAATCAGGACCGTGGGAACCATGACGCAAAATGTGACGTCATAGGTCTTTAAAAGCCTATGTCGTCTCATTTTGCAGCCAGACGCCGCGGAGGAAGGACCTCCGGAGAAGAAAAAAGACAAGGGCGTGGCCGATGATGGAAAGAAGACCACGCCCTGCCCCGCCCGGAAGGAGATAGAAGAAAGAAGAATACAGATGAAGGTGTATTACAAGTAGAAGACCCGTGGATTGGTTTGGATTTTTAGTTTAATGTTTATTATTTTCAATGGTTTATTATTTTATGGGTTCCTGATCGTGGATTGGTTCGTGAGTAAGCTGGGCAACGGGAGTCGGTGGGGGCAAGTAATGGTAAGTGAACTACAGTAAAGAAATGTATTTTATTTAACTTGTTAATTTTTTCAAAAGGTTTTTTAACCTGTGTATTTTTTTTTTTTTGTGGTATATCATTTCTTGCCACTGTATGTATGTATGTACAATATATATGTCTAGAGAGATATACTGTACAGTATACATTCAGGGTAAGAAATGATGATGTTTTAAAAGCTGGATTAGATGTGTTTTTAATTATTTTGTGAGTTTAAAGTATTTTAAAATTAGATAGATGTATTATTCCTTGGTATTGTATTGTGTGTTTGAGGAAGGTCAGGGATAGATAGCCTTGGTTGTACTGTAAAGGTTGTATTTTTGTCGGTACTTATATTTTTTTCAAAGGCTTAATTGTTCTGCTCTAGGCGTGAATCTGTTAATGGTTTCATTGTTCATGATTGAGTGTGAAATGTTTAGGGATGTAAATAATGATTGCTAATTGATTTTTGTTTACGTTGATTAATTTGCAGAATGTATACAGTATGGTGCATAGATTTTATGCATTTTGGAATGTGACTTTTTTCATTGGTTTGTGATCATATACAGTACAGTAGATTGTGAGATCAGTTAGGATTTTTAAAGGAAATTGATTTTTAATGTAGTGTCTGTATGGAGAAGTGTTTGGTTGTAGAACAGTATGGTTTTGATAACCCTTCTACATTTATTTGTACTGTATATTTGGTTTATCATGGGTGTGTATATAACGTGTGTATATATATATACTGTATATATCTCTCTCTCTCTCTTTCTCTCTGTCTCTCTGTATGTATATATATACAGTATATATATACAGTTGCATGATGAAGCCACAGTACAAATTCATGGGTGAAGGGTGGGTATCGTGCCTGTGTGGCTTAACCCCTTAATTACCTTTGCGGTTATTATCCGATAAGGTGTTTAAGGGGTTAATTGATATCTGAATGTAATTGCAATGTATTGGCTTGGTTTTGGCTATGTTTTGTGTGGGCAAGAGAAGGAAGGCGCTGGCGTCGGACACTTCGTATTGATGAGGTCAGTAGTACTTTATTTATTTGTATATGCTAGTTAATGTTTTTAATAATGGGCAATTAATCTATTATCCATATCTGGATAATAGTTATTTTGCACATTATTGTACTGTAGGTGTTGGGGGGGAGGGTGTATGTATTGAATGTATTGGCCAGGTTTATTTTTTTTACATTCAGGGTTACTTCCGTGGTTTTGCGTGGGACCTCTGGAGACCACCCGCGGGGAATCCTCGGGTATCCTAAAGGGTAGCAGGCTGGTGGTTCCACGGGTGACACATGCGGGGATGATGATGTGTGGTCCCACTTCTGTGGGGGCACCGCGGACCCGTAGTCTGCGGGCATGACGATGTGTGGTCCCACTTCTGTGGGGGCACCTCCGAGCCGTAGGTGCGGGGATGATGATGTGTGGTCCCACTTCTGTGGGGGCACCGCGGACCCGTAGTGAGCACCCGTGAGTTCCCCAGACCCCCATGGGAACCACCCGAGGCCCCGCAGACACCTGTGGGTTTGACCCGGGGCTCCCAGACATCCTTGAGCCTACCGTGTGGACCCAATTGAGGCTCACGGTGACCCAAGGAGACCACCTGGGCGCCATGGTGCTGGCAGGATCCACCAGCAGGCCTCCAGAACCTGTGGAATGCTGCTGGTAAACTGTAGGTCTGTCCAGGTGCCCTGCCAGCCCACCGGGGACTAGCGTGGGGCTACGTTATGGACCCTGAATGTAAAAGAATAAATCTTGTATTTATGGGGGGGGGGGCACAGGGGGTGGGTAATGTATTTAATAAATAGAATGCTGTTTATTGTGGGTGATTGTACTGTTTTTATTGTGGGTACTGGGGTGGGGGTGGGGTGTTTCCCCAACGGTATGTGGGTAGGCCTCCCTTGTGGGTAGTTAGTGGGTGAGGGTTGAGGGTGGTTAGGCCTCACGGGGTGGGGGGTTAGAGTGGGAGGGTATGTACAGTAGGCGTCCCAAGTGGTGGGTGAGGGCGGGTTAACCCCTTCATGACTGTAGCGGTTAATAACCGCTATGGTGATTAAGGGGTTAGGGGACATTACTTTGAAAGTGTTATTTTTTTTCTCTGTTTTACTGTACAGCAGCGGAGGTTGCCATGGGTAGTGGGTAGTGTATTGAATGTATTTATTGGTTATTATGCGTTAACCCCTTCATTACCTTAGCGGCTATACGCTATGCTAATGAAGCCTCGTTTCTGAACTTTTAATAATATTGTGCAGGAGCAGGGGGTCCCCTGAGATTAGATTTCTGTCTCAGGGAACCCCCTGCTCACTCTACAATATTATTAAAAAGACAGAAATGCTGCTTCTTTACCATAGCGCATAGCCGCTAAGCTAAAGAATGATTCTTTAATGATGTGTGTGTTTTATTCACAGTGTAGATGTTCTCCGGAGCTGAAGCGCACAGGTTTCAGGTCTGGGGACCCCGTGCCCCCCGAGATACAGGCCCCTTTAGGGGGTGCCGGTATCCCTCTGCTCTGCTTGGTTTACAGGCCGCGATCACGTGATCGGACCTTTAAACCAAGCAGAGGGCTACCGGCACCCCCTAAAGGGGCCTGTATCTCGGGGGGCACGGGGTCCCCAGACCTAAAACCTGTGCGGTTCAGCTCCAGAGACCCCCTGCACATCTACACTATCAATAAAAATGTATTTCAAATGTATTTATTTGTATTTATTTATTTATTTATTTATTGCGGGGATGCTGTGTGTGATTATTTTTTATTGTGTTTAGCGGGGGTGGGTGACGGGGTTTATAAATGTGAGTTTATAAATAAAATAAAGAATATTATTTATAGGGGCCTTAGAACAGAAGTTCCCACGCCAATTGCGCGCTCATTGCTCTTTTGTTACAATGTTGCTGGTCTTGCGGGTTTGCAGTCTGGCAGCAAAAAGCAGTTTGTAGTACTGTGTGTGAGATAAAGTAACCAGTTCTTTTATTGCTGAAGTCGCCACCAAAAACTTTTATTTACAAATACAGTACAAAAACCGTGCAACACACAACAACATACAGTATCCTTTGTTTAAGTACAGCAGGTACTATAGGGTAAAACATGTACTGTACAGTACAGCACAACATTACAGTATGGTCTCACTGAAAGTCCTCCCCATTTTCCAGCCATGGCCGATGCCTTGCATGGCGCAAAACGCCATTAATGCAGTCTCTAACGCCTCTCATTACAGGATCTGTAACAGGGTAATAGCGCTGCATTTCTTCCACAATCTTTTTCCTTAAATTGGCAGGAAGGGCATTTTTTTGGCGATTCCCATCATAGTTCACTTTGAACACCCACTCGCAGTACAATGTGTAGGGAACATGGTGTTTAAATATGATCAAGGCATACTTGTGTGGTATACCAGCACTCCTCACCCTATACTTCTCCCTCAGCGCCGGTGTCAGATCGCACAGGGAGATGTCGGGCACTGTTTGTATGCGAGCGGGTGTAGGAAGTCTTTTGGGAGCGGGTGTACTTGAGGCGATGGGCAATGGTAGGGTGTCTGGGAGGAAGCTTTCCTCCGGTAGTGGTCGCCGGGTTGTCTCCTGGCGTGGTCTAGATGGGGTTGTCATGTCCTCCTCAATAGCATAGTACACTGTATCTTCTGGTGGAGGGGGTGTGCTTGGTGATGGAAGGGGGTCGAAGGTACCATGCATCACATCCATGTCACCCCCCTGCTCCAGCGTCGGGGAAACAGGGGCATTAACACCGAGCAAATAATGTATGCCCGCTATGTCTGCCTCTATCTTGTCCATCCGTTGATCCATACGTTGCTCCATATGTAGCATCCGTTGATCCAGCCGTTGCTCCATATGTAGCACCGACTCCAGAAGCAGATCTAGCTTTGCCAGCACACTAGAATTCCCGGGGAGATCCACACTTAGCCCATTCAGGATCCGGTCCAACGAGCTGCTTGTGCATGGCATCTGGAGATCTGGGGGGATGGGTGCAACGGAGGATGAGATGGGGGTTCCCTGGAGAGAAGCGGCATCGATGGAGAGTGGAAGAGGTGACCTGGGGATGCCCGGTACAGGAGAAGCTGCAGCGTGGTGGAAGAGGGATGGAGAAGGTGACCGCTGGATTTCCGGGAGAGAAGCAGAGTCGTCCAAGAGCAAAGGAGACAGTGACCCGTTGATTTCAGAGGCAGCAGCATCTTCAGATGGAACCGGAGAAGATGGGGGTGGAGAAGCCGGGCTGAAGATTTCCGGGACAGCTACAGCAGAGTCGTCGAAGCATATGGGAGCAAGTGGTCTGCGGATTCGGTGAGTTGGCTGCCATGCGTCTTGCGTACCGAGCACAGTACCGTATTTCTTCTTCACATAATAAGGCTGACGTGTTTTAAAAGCCTTAGCCTTTGGGGTCAGCAGAAGGTTTTCTTTGTTGGCCTTAGCCTGTCGCTTTGCCTTTGGCTTGGGAACGGTAACTGCCTTTCTCTTTTTCAGTGTGGCAGGCACAGCAGAGGTGAGATGATTCTTTCGTCCATAGAACCGGGGCTGCTCCATGTAAGCGGGAGACACAATGCAGTATCTGGACAATGGCTCAGATAAAGATCAGCAAGTGGTGGGCTATGCAACGTGTACAACCTTTTATGCATGGTGGCCAGGTACAGGTGTTGAAAGTGGGTGGTCTGTTATGTGAGTCATTAACATATAAATACACCATCCATTTTGTGGATTCACTGCACATTGAATACACTCGACTAAACATCGAATACACATTCTTGTGTTTGTATTTCTTTCTACTCGCAGCAATGCCTGTTAAGAAGATTTCAAAGGATCTCAGCATGAGAATGAAGGAGATGTACACGAGCGGACAACGAATTGCAGATATCCAGCGCTGGTTAACTGCTTCTGGCCTCGTTGTGCCATCAAGCACTGTGTGCTATCATGCACAAGGAAAAAACAGAGACCGCAAAAAGGCACCAAGGGTAACAAATGCGTAAGTACTGTATACTGTATTTATAAAACTTAACCAAAAAAAAATATAGAAAACTGTAGTGTACATCTACAGTATACCGTATTTATATAGTATATTTATTATATTACAACAGTATATACTGTAGTGTACTGTATGTGTGGTCAATTTATATTTTTTGTGCAGCAGTATACACTTTTGGTATATTGCAATTCATCTTACAACGGAATATACAGTATATGATGTGTATTTATTATGATATAACAACAGTATACCGTATTTATATAGTATATCTATTATATTACAACAGTATATACTGTAGTGTACTGTATGTGTGGTCAATTTATATTTTTTGTGCAGCAGTATACACTTTTGGTATATTGCAATTCATCTTACAACGGAATATACAGTATATGATGTGTATTTATTATGATATAACAACAGTATACCGTATTTATATAGTATATTTATTATATTACAACAGTATATACTGTAGTGTACTGTATGTGTGGTCAATTTATATTTTTTGTGCAGCAGTATACACTTTTGGTATATTGCAATTCATCTTACAACGGAATATACAGTATATGATGTGTATTTATTATGATATAACAACAGTATACCGTATTTATATAGTATATTTATTATATTACAACAGTATATACTGTAGTGTACTGTATGTGTGGTCAATTTATATTTTTTGTGCAGCAGTATACACTTTTGGTATATTGCAATTCATCTTACAACGGAATATACAGTATATGATGTGTATTTATTATGATATAACAACAGTATACCGTATTTATATAGTATATTTATTATATTACAACAGTATATACTGTAGTGTACTGTATGTGTGGTCAATTTATATTTTTTGTGCAGCAGTATACACTTTTGGTATATTGCAATTCATCTTACAACGGAATATACAGTATATGATGTGTATTTATTATGATATAACAACAGTATACCGTATTTATATAGTATATTTATTATATTACAACAGTATATACTGTAGTGTACTGTATGTGTGGTCAATTTATATTTTTTGTGCAGCAGTATACACTTTTGGTATATTGCAATTCATCTTACAACGGAATATACAGTATATGATGTGTATTTATTATGATATAACAACAGTATACCGTATTTATATAGTATATTTATTATATTACAACAGTATATACTGTAGTGTACTGTATGTGTGGTCAATTTATATTTTTTGTGCAGCAGTATACACTTTTGGTATATTGCAATTCATCTTACAACGGAATATACAGTATATGATGTGTATTTATTATGATATAACAACAGTATACCGTATTTATATAGTATATTTATTATATTACAACAGTACTGTATACTGTATATTTTGTCTATTTATATTTATAGTACAGCAGTATACATTTTTTGTATATTTATATTTACTGTATATTACAACATTACATGTACAGTATACAATATACATTTTATATTGCTGCATATTAATAACACAATATAATTTCTTTGCATTGTAGGGAGACTACTCTTCTGGTGGACAGAATAAGTGAGGAGAATGATGAGAGGAGCGCATTAAGGGTTAAAAACACTCTTCAGGAAAACCACAATCTGACTGTATCCGAGAGCAGCATAAAGAAGATGAGACGCAGAATTGGATGGAAATATGGACGTGTGAGGTTAGTAGTGGACAGTACAGGAGGTACTGTACTGTAAAGTAAAAATGTTGTTTTGCAAACTGTACTGCGCTGTGACGCTAACATTTTTTATTCATTGTCATTACAGAGCGTACCCCATGATACGGGACGCAAACAAAATCAAAAGAGTGCTCCAGGCCCAGGCATGGATCGACAGCGGTGAGACTTTCCAGGATTGCATCTTCACTGATGAGTCTACTGTGTCGCTGGAGAGATTTGCAAGATTTGCGTTCCACAAAAAAGGCCGCATAACTTTGAAGCCACGGCCAAAACACCCTGTGAAGCTGCATGTGTGGGGTGCCATCTCTAGGCGTGGACCGGGATGCATTGTCGTCTTTGAAGGTACAATTTCTCAAATATAATGCCGCCTAATGCACTGTACTTGACTAGTGTTGCCTTACCGTATGCACTGTACTGTACTATTGAGCACTTTTCTTTTCTTGCTATAGGAATCATGAATAAAGATTTCTTCCAAGACAACATTGTGCCCGTGATAGTGCGATACATCACACAAGACTTTCCCAATGGTCATCGCTTTTACCAGGACAATGATCCCAAGCACACCGCGTCGACGGCGCATATCCTTGAGCGCGGCATCAACTGGGTGAAGACGCCAGCGGAGTAAGTGTAGTAGACCGTGTCCCATTTACTGTATATGTTCCCCACTGTTTTTACTGTGTACTGTATCTCTTAAACTAATTGTCCTTTCTTTCCAATCACAGATCGCCAGACTTCAATCCGATCGAAATGGTCTGGCATCAGCTGAAGGACCACATCCGTAAAGTGGCGAAACCCTCCAAGAAGGACGAGTTGTATACAGCCATAATGAGTTTTTGGAACGATGTACTCACCGTTGAACGATGCAATAAATATATAGACCATATTGCCACTGTGTTGCCCATTGTCATCGCGCGCAATGGACAAGCATCAGGAAAGTAGTACAGTGCTGTAGTATTGTACAGTAGGTACACTATGATACAGGTAAGTATGGCACAGATTTTAGCTTTCCCAATAGTCAGAGTTTACAGTAGTTCCAGTATACAGTACAGTAGACTAGTTTGACATACTACAGTAACTGCCTACTAACTGCTCCATTTTTTCTTTCCAGAGAAAGCTGCACCAGCCACCTACTGTACAGTAGGTCTACCATAATACAGTACGCACATACAGTACAGTACAGTAACTGAACAAAGTTTTTGTTTTCTTGTCGTTCCAGGAAAAAGGGTGCACCAGAGGGGAGGGGGGGCCTTGTGTTCGTCAAATCTGCTTGTGCAGTCAAATGTACAGTATATAAACAGCAGTAATGATGTACACAAAACCTCTCCTCTCTCAATGAACTACTGTACCGCAGACACAATGAGGGTACTGTTACAGTATGAAGGGAAAAAGAACAGGATGGGTTATTTAACATTACAGTATACTGTGCAATATTTATACTGTATATTTATATATACTGTATTTTTATTCTAAAGGTATTCGAGAATGTACTCTACTAGATGAGGACCTGGTGACTTTCAACACTCTCAGACACACAGAAAGGATTATTTCACATCACTGTATATTTATCCTGTATATTTTCAGTAATTTAGAAGCAGTGGCTGTTCTGAACAGCCCAGGGCCAGATTAACAAAACAATGGCTTGGATTGGATTAGCCAGACGATTGATGCTTGGCCAGGGAGGGATTAAAAACTCTAAGGGAGGGGGTGGGTGGTGTACAGTAGCTGTAGGATTGTACTGTGTCAGTATTTCCAACGCCAGGTCACCCTAATAATTGCATGAATAAACCCCCAAAGACAAGGCCCAAATATACTAGTACAGTATACTGTACAGTACTGTAAAGTATGTATTATTGTGTGTTGATGTTTTGAATTGCTGTTAACTTGAAAAGTTTCACCATTGTATTGTACTGTATTTGTAAATAAAAGTATTTTGTGGCGACTTCAGCAATAAAAGAACTGGTTAATTTATCTCACATAAAGTACGTGAATACGACCGCAATCACCATTGTACAGTAAATGGGTGCATAGGATGGAACGACAGGTGCTAAAGGGGTATAAATATGATACTGTATTTATCAGTATTGATCAAAGAGAGTTGATCAGAAGGATTCCCCTTATAAAGTATACAGCACTCTATTGTCATTCATACAGTACAGTATACTGTAGTAAAAGGTAGACAACACATGGTCTTGCAGTACAGTATACTGTATTACTAAAAATCTGTCAGGTTGACCAGAATCACTGCGGATATCGGAAAATAATACAATTTTATTAATTCTACGTACTGTATATAAGGGGAATCCTTCTGATCAACTCTCTTTGATCAACACTGATAAATACAGTAATTTATCTCACACTCAGTACTACAAACTGCTTTTTGCTTGCAATAAACAAACAAACAGGGAAGCGCTACTGTATACTGTATGAGTTAGGATCAGGCCCAGCAGCCACTTTATGTTGAAAACCACATATGAAATTAGCATAAATTTGCATGAATAATTACACAAAAATATATAAAATAAATAGCACAAGTCTCTGACAGAGAGAAATTGTCCAGGTGGTGTGGATACAGGTTAATGCCCCTGTCTGATAGGACAGACTCGGGCAAGAATGGCCTGTGAGAGGTGAATATCCAGAATGGTAGCTGGGATGGAAAGCGCTACCAACTGTGCAGGTATTGAAGTGTGTAGAAATGGGAAGGTGCCGTAGGCATCAAATGTGGAAAGCGCTCACCCAGACTTCATACACTGCGCTTTTTGCTTGCATACTGCAAAGCCGCAAGACCAGCAACATTGTAAAAAAAGAGCAAAAAAAGAGCAATGAGCGCGAAATTGGCGTGGGAACGTCTGTTCTAGGGCCCCTAGAAATAATATTCTTTATTTTATTTATAAACTCACATTTATATATAAAGTATATATTTATTTCTCTTCATGTATTTATTTATATTTATTTATTAATTGTGGAGCTGCTGTGCGTGAGGGGCCATGGCCAGGATGGGGGGGGGGGGGTAACGGTACAGTATGTGGGTAGGGGGTGAGGGTGGTTAGACCTCACAGTACATTATGCACATTGGGCCCCCCTCCTCCCCACATTTACATACTGTACACTACACGACATCAATGCAGGGAGGGTTTACCAATGCAGGGAGGGTTTACCAATGCAGGTAAGGATTTAGGCCTTTATATCTCTCTCCCTTCAGTGTAATCTGCTTAACAGAAACATTAGGGGGGAAGGGGCTTTAGGCCTTTATATCTCTCTCCCTTCAGTGTAATCTGTTTAACAGAAACATTAGGGGGGAAGGGGCTTTAGGCCTTTATATCTCTCTCCCTTCAGTGTAATCTGCTTAACACAAACATTAGGGGGGAAGGGGTTTTTAAACAATGCTGCTGTGTATAATGTATAAGGTTTTTTACAATTAGATAGATGTAATCCTTGGTATTGTAAGGGTTAGTTTGTTTTTAAATTGTCTTTTCTGGTTGTTACTTACAGTATATATTGATTTTGGTTTACTTGCTTGGTTAAAATACTGTAGTTAAGTTGACTTGTTTGGAAGTGTTTGTACAGTATTTACTGGTAGAGTAGCTTGCAATTATATTGTTAACATTCATTTGCAGAATGTACAGTACTGTATATGGTGCATAGATTTAATGCTATGCATCATTTACAGTATACAATGTACTGTAAATGCAATGTACTGTGTGGATTGTAATGTTATGTTTTATACTGTACAGTATGCTATTCATTAACTTCATTGCTCTACACATCTAGGGATTTCATTCCACCTTACCACCTTTCCTACACATGATTTGTGCTTTAGGCATTGGTTATATTACTGTATGCTAATGCAGATGTGTGATGCTTTGAGACTGTCATTTATACTTTGACAAGTCTACCTTTTGGTGTGTAGTGTGCATTATCCTTAGCGTTGTATACTGTAGGTGCCTTTAAACCCAGTAACCTATTGTGATTCACTTTGATTCTCCCTAGTGTTTTTTGAGTCACTATCCTTTTCATGTTTAGGGTTGACAGTGTGTGTCGTTCCCTAGTGCTGTTCATTAGTGTTTAAGGGTCCATGCCTCTTTTTTAAGTGTTTTTAAATCATGTACTGTACTGTTTATTCATCCCTTTTTGCACTGTGTCAAATAAATAAACAAATATATCAATTGCATACCTGAGTGCTCCCATACGGGTTACTTTTTTCTCTTTTCACTCACATACAGTATGTATATATATATATATATATATATATATATATATATATATATATATATATATAGCTGTATGATATATATATATATATATATATATATATATATACACAGTGTATATATGTATACTGTATATATATATATATATATATATATATATATATATATATATATATATATATATATATATATATATATACAGTGTATATATATATACAAAGTATATACTGTACGGTATATATTTATTTCTCTTCATGTCTTTATTTATTTATTTAGATTTATTTATTAATTGTGGGGCTGCTGTGCGTGAATTTTTTTTATTGGGGGTGAGGGGGGTGTTTGGCCCTTGGTGTGAGTTTACGACTTGCAGCAGCAGCACAATTAATAAATAAATATAAATAAATAAATAAATAAATGAAAAATAAATACATTTGAAATACATTTTTATTGATAGTGTACATGTGCAGAGGGTCTCCGGAGCAGAAGCGCACAGGTTTCAGGTCTGGGGACCCCGTGCCCCCCGAGATACAGGCCCCTTTAGGGGGTGCCGGTATCCCTCTGCTCTGCTTGGTTTACAGGCCGCGATCATGTGATCGGGACCTTTAAACGCAGAGCACTCAGCACTCAGAAACACAGGCCAGACAGATTTAAACACACACACAATAGGGGGAGGTTTTTTTACATAGCTTGCAGGGAAGCTTAACGCACACACACAATAGGGGGATAGGGGGAGGGTTTTTTACATAGATTAGAGAGAAGGCAGGGCGTTTTAAAAGCGAGAATAGGGGAGGGGGTTTTACATAGATTTTATTTATTTATTTAGATTTATTTATTAATTGTGGGGCTGCTGTGCGTGAATTTTTTTTATTGGGGGTGAGGGGGGTGTTTGGCCCTTGGTGTGAGTTTACGACTTGCAGCAGCAGCACAATGAATAAATAAATATAAATAAATAAATAAATAAATAAATGACAATAAATACATTTGAAATACATTTTTATTGATAGTGTACATGTGCAGGGGGTCTCCGGAGCTGAAGCGCACAGGTTTCAGGTCTGGGGACCCCGTGCCCCCCGAGATACAGGCCCCTTTAGGGGGTGCCGGTATCCCTCTGCTCTGCTTGGTTTACAGGCCGCGATCACGTGATCGGGACCTTTAAACGCAGAGCACTCAGCACTCAGAAACACAGGCCAGACAGATTTAAACACACACACAATAGGGGGAGGTTTTTTTACATAGCTTGCAGGGAAGCTTAACGCACACACACAATAGGGGGATAGGGGGAGGGTTTTTTACATAGATTAGAGAGAAGGCAGGGCGTTTTAAAAGCGAGAATAGGGGAGGGGGTTTTACATAGATTTTATTTATTTATTTAGATTTATTTATTAATTGTGGGGCTGCTGTGCGTGAATTTTTTTTATTGGGGGTGAGGGGGGTGTTTGGCCCTTGGTGTGAGTTTACGACTTGCAGCAGCAGCACAATGAATAAATAAATATAAATACAGTAAATAAATAAATAAATGACAATAAATACATTTGAAATACATTTTTATTGATAGTGTACATGTGCAGAGGGTCTCCAGAGCAGAAGCGCACAGGTTTCAGGTCTGGGGACCCCGTGCCCCCCGAGATACAGGCCCCTTTAGGGGGTGCCGGTATCCCTCTGCTCTGCTTGGTTTACAGGCCGCGATCACGTGATCGGACCTTTAAACCAAGCAGAGGGCTACCGGCACCCCCTAAAGGGGCCTGTATCTCGGGGGGCACGGGGTCCCCAGACCTAAAACCAACGCGGTTCAGCTCCGGAGACCCCCTGCACATCTACACTATCAATAAAAATGTATTTCAAATGTATTTATTGTCATTTATTTATTTATTTTTTGGCGGCTGCTGTGTGTGTGTATTTTTTTATTGTGGGTAGCGGGAGGGTGGGTGAATGGGGTATTCGCCCCAACGATGGTTGGGGAGGGCTTGCGGGGGGGGGGGGGGGGGTTTAGCGGGAGGGCTTAACCCCTTCATGACCGTAGCGGTATTAACTGCTACGATCGTGAAGGGGTTAAGTGCACCCGCAACCCCCCCCCCCCTCCCGCAAGTCCTAAACTCACACCAAGGGCCAAATACCCCCCTCACCCATCCCCACTACACACAATAAAGCGGGCACGGTGGGTTAACCCCTTCATTGCCTTAGCGGCTATCCGCTATGGTAATGACGCAGCATTTTCCGTATTTTTAATAATATTGATCAGGAGCAGGGGGGGGGGGTTCCCTGAGCATTAATCATTAATTTCTGGCTCAGGGAACCCCCTGCTCACTTTACAATATTATTAAAATAATGCTTCTTTACCATAGCGCATAGACGCTAAGGTAAAGAACGAGTGTTTATTTATACTGTATATTGTATGTGTTTTATTGATACTGTACATGTGCAGAGGGTCTCCAGAGCAGAAGCGCACAGGTTTCAGGTCTGGGGACCCCGTGCCCCCCGAGATACAGGCCCCTTTAGGGGGTGCCGGTATCCCTCTGCTCTGCTTGGTTTACAGGCCGCGATCACGTGATCGGACCTTTAAACCAAGCAGAGGGCTACCGGCACCCCCTAAAGGGGCCTGTATCTCGGGGGGCACGGGGTCCCCAGACCTAAAACCAACGCGGTTCAGCTCCGGAGACCCCCTGCACATCTACACTATCAATAAAAATGTATTTCAAATGTATTTATTGTCATTTATTTATTTATTTTTTGGCGGCTGCTGTGTGTGTGTATTTTTTTATTGTGGGTAGCGGGAGGGTGGGTGAATGGGGTATTCGCCCCAACGATGGTTGGGGAGGGCTTGCGGGGGGGGGGGGGGGGGGTAGCGGGAGGGCTTAACCCCTTCATGACCGTAGCGGTATTAACTGCTACGATCGTGAAGGGGTTAAGTGCACCCGCAACCCCCCCCCCTCCCGCAAGTCCTAAACTCACACCAAGGGCCAAATACCCCCCTCACCCATCCCCACTACACACAATAAAGCGGGCACGGTGGGTTAACCCCTTCATTGCCTTAGCGGCTATCCGCTATGGTAATGACGCAGCATTTTCCGTATTTTTAATAATATTGATCAGGAGCAGGGGGGGGGGGTTCCCTGAGCATTAATCATTAATTTCTGGCTCAGGGAACCCCCTGCTCACTTTACAATATTATTAAAATAATGCTTCTTTACCATAGCGCATAGACGCTAAGGTAAAGAACGAGTGTTTATTTATACTGTATATTGTATGTGTTTTATTGATAGTGTACATGTGCAGAGGGTCTCCAGAGCAGAAGCGCACAGGTTTCAGGTCTGGGGACCCCGTGCCCCCCGAGATACAGGCCCCTTTAGGGGGTGCCGGTATCCCTCTGCTCTGCTTGGTTTACAGGCCGCGGTCACGTGATCGGGGCTTTTAACGCAGAGCTGGATACCGGCACCCCCTAAAGGGGCCTGTATCTCGGGGGGCACGGGGTCCCCAGACCTAAAACCAACGCGGTTCAGCTCCGGAGACCCCCTGCACATCTACACTATCAATAAAAATGTATTTCAAATAATTTTTAATGTGTGGATGTTTGCGCAGAGAGAGAGCAGCGGATCTCTCTCTGCTGCAAACACATCTCGCCCCCGCCGCCCATACAGTAGTATCATTTATGTATGTGCATATACAGTACAGTACAGTACTGTACAGTACTGTATGTTAGGGCTTACAGGGGTTGTTGTTATACAGTACTGTATATATATATATACTGTATACTGCATTACAATTCATTATAGGGGACGGCTTCACAGAGAATAGCTCGCAAGCGCCACCATGTGTATTTTGACGGCATTGCAGTATTGTAACCAGCCGGAATAAAAAGCTTAAATTCCTGCCGGAAAATAACGCAATGCACTCTGGCTGAAAAATATCAGAAACCTGAATACACCCGAGTATACCCGAATTCGCGGGACTAGCCGTGCTCGAATAAAGTGTGTCGCCAGTGTACATACATACATACATACATACATACATACATACATACATACATACATACATACATACAGTGGCAAGAAATGATATACCAAAAATAAATAAATACACATGTTAAAAAAGCTTTAAAAAAAATTAACAAGTTAAATAAAATACATTTCTTTAGTTCACTTACCATTACTTGACCCACTCACCGACTCCCGTTGAACAGCTTACTCTCGAACCATTCCACCAGGCACAGGAACCCATAAAATAACAAACCATAAAACAATTAACATTAAAATAAAATTCCAAAACAATCCACGGGTCTTCTTTTTGTAATCCATCTTCATCTGTATTCTTCTTTGTTCTATCTGCAGCTCTCTTCCGGGGTCATCTTGTCTTCTACGGCCACGCCCTGGCCTTCTTCTTCTGAAGAGGTCCTTCCTCCTCGGTGTCTTGCTTCAAAATGAGACGACATAGGCTTTTAAAGGCCTATGACGTCACATTTTCGTCATTGTTCCCACGGCCCTAATTGGGCCGTGAAAACCATGTGTTTTGGCCGAGAAAAAAAAATGATGATGTCACTAAAAGGCAAAGAAAGCACAGCCAATCAGAATGGCTTTGCTTCAATTGCCTTAAAGATGATGTCATTAAAAGAAACATGGCCGTGCTAACATGGTATTGTAGCCAATCAGAGCGTGGGAAGTCTATCCCTACTCTGAATTGCTCTAGTACCATGTGACAGGCTTTCAATGACGTCACATCCGTTCTCCCACAAGCCTCTGTCACATGGTATACAAGAGCCAATCAGAGTTGGGATGGAGTTCCCACGCTCTGATTGGCTACCGTACCATGTGAGGATGGCCATGTTTCTTTTAAAGACGTCATCTTAAAGGCAATTGAAGCAAAGCCATTCTGATTGGCTGTGCTTTCATTGCCTTTAAGTGACGTCATAATTTTTTTTTTCTCGGCCAAAACACATGGTTTTCACGGCCCTATCAGGGGGGGCGTGGGGGGAAGGGGGGGGAGGTGGTGGGGAGTTGGGAAGGGGGGTGGGGGAGGTGGGAAGGGGGGTGGAGGTGGTGAGGAGGTGGTGGGAGGTTGTAAAGGGGGAGTGAAGGGAAGGTGAAGGGGGGGTGAAGGTGGGGGTGGAGGGGAGGTGAAGGGTGGTGGTGGAGGGGAGGTGAAGGGGGGGGTGGAGGGGAGGTGAAGGGGAGGTGAAGGGGGGGTGGAGGGGAGGTGAAGGGGAGGTGAAGGGGGGGAGTGGAGGGGAGGTGAAGGGGGGGGGGTGGAGGGGAGGTGAAGGGGGGGGGTGAAGGGGAGGTGAAGGGGGGGTGGAGGGGAGGTGAAGGGGGGTGGGGGGTGAAGGGGAGGTGGGGGGGGGGGTGAAGGGGAGGTGAAGGGGGGTGGAGGTGAAGGGGGGGTGGAGGGGAGGTGAAGGGGGGGTGGAGGGAGGTGGAAGGGAAGTGGAGTGAGGGGAGGTGAGGGGTGGGTGAGGGGAGGTGAGGTGAAGGGGGGTGAGGGGAGGTGAAGGGGGGTGAAGGCCGCTCCCTCACCCGTCCGGCCGCTCACTCACCCATCCGGCAGCTCCCTCACCCGTCCGGCCGCTCCCACGTGGATCTGAGGCGGGAGGCAGCTTGTTGTGGCCGCTCCCCCGCTGTGTCCCGGGCGCTCGCTCGCTCCGCTGACTGTAGCGGCGCCGGGGGGGGGGGGGGTGGAGGGGAGGTGATTTGAAGGGGGGTGAGGGGTGGGTGAAGGCCGCTCACTCACCCGTCCGGCCGCTCCCACGTGGAACTGAGGCGGGAGGCAGCTTGTTGTGGCCGCTCCCCCGCTGTGTCCCGGGCACTCGCTCCTCCGCTCACTGTAGCGGTGCCGGGGGGGGGGGGTGTTTGAAAGCGCGGGAGACACGGGGAGAGGAGGACGTGCGCGCGGGTGTGGAGGCTGATTTCGGGGAGGAAGAGGCGGAGGCGGAGGCGGGTATATGAGCACCCCCCACCCCCCCCCCCCCCGGGTTATACAATGCTGCTAATGTACACCCCCCCCCCTACTGTGTGTGTGTGTGTGTGTCCCTGTGTGTGTGTGAGTGTGTGTGTGTGTGTGTGTGTGTGTGTGTCTGTGTGTGTGTGTGTGTGTGTGTGTGTGTGTGTGTGTGTGTGTGTGTGTGTGTGTGTGTGTGTGTGTGTGTGTGTGTGTGTGTGTGTGTGTGTGTGTGTGTGTGTCCCTGTGTGTGTCCCTGTGTGTGTGTTTGTGTCCCTGTGTGTGTGTTTGTGTCCCTGTGTGTCCTTTGGGCGGTCACTCCGCCTCAGGCCAATGAGAGGTGTGCGGGGGCGGCCCAAGGGACCAATGAGATTTCCCCTAGGGACACCGGACATCCAGCAGGCAGGCAGGCTGGCATGCATGCATGCAGGCAGGCAGGCATACAGTGCTTTCACTAATATAGTATAAGATAGATGTAATTGTTACTATTGTATGGTGTACTTTAGGTCAGGGTGAGGCTTGCTTTGTATATTGTATTCTTGTTGGTACTTATATATTTTGCACAGGATAAATTATTCTGTTCAATGCTTGAATTAGTTAATTGTTTAATTGTTAGGGTTGGAATGTAAATTGTTTAGGGATGTAATTAATGAATGCTAATTGATTTATGTTTACTGGATTGGTTTAAATAGTATACTTGTTTGGAGGTATTGGTATTTTGTTTTGAATATGTTATTGTTAACATTCATTTGTAGAATGTATATGGTGCATAGATTGAATGCATCATATATACAATGTAAATGCAATGTTTTGATTGTCATTTGAGATTTGTGATTGGCGTTTGAGGATTTTGATTGGAATATCAGATTGGATTATTAAAGGAAATTGATTTTATTGTAGTGTGTCTGTATGGAGAAGTGTTATTTGTAGTACAGCATGTTTTTGAAAACCCTTCTACATTTATTTGTATATTGGTTCATCATGTGTGTGTGTGTATATATATATATATATATATATATATATATATATATATATATATATATCTTTTTCTCTCTCTGTATATATATATAGTTTGCATGATGAAGCCACTGTACAAATGAATGGGTTAAGGGTGGGTATCGGGCCTGTGTGACTTAACCCCTTAATTAACTTTGCGGTTTTTATCCGATAAGGTGTTTAAGGGGTTAATTGATATCTGAATGTAATTGCAATGTATTGGCTTTGTATTGGCTATGTATTTTGTGGGCAACGAAAGACAAGGATGTTGCTGGCGACGGGGGCTTCTTATTGATGAGGTCAGTAGTGCTTTATTTATTTGAATATGCTAGTTAATGTGTTTAATAATGGGCAAATAATCTATTATCCCTATCTGGATAATAGTTATTTTGCACATTATTGTACTGTAGGTGTTTGGGGGGGGGGGGGGGATGTATGTATTGAATGTATAGGCCAGGTTTATTTTTTTTACATTCAGGGTTGGTTTCTTGGTTCGGCGTGAGACCTCTGGAGACCGCCTGCGTTCTCCTCGGGTATCTCATGGGTATCAGGCTGGTGGTTCCACAGGTGACACCTGGGGGATGAAGCGGTGGCCTCAAATCTGTGGGGGCACCGCGGACCCGTAGTCTGCGGGGATGAAGCGGTGGTCCCACATCCGTGGGGGTACCGCTGACCCATAGGTGCGGGGATGAAGCGGTAGTCCCACATCCGTGGGGGCACAGCGGACCCATAGTGAGCACTCGTGAGTTCCCCAGACCCCCGTGGGAACTACCTGAGGCCCTGCAGACACCTGTGGGTCTGACCCGGGGCTCCCAGACATCCGCGGGCCTACCGTGGGGACCCAATTGTGGCCTACTGTGGGGACCCAATTGTGGCCCACATTGACCCAAGGAGGGCCATGGCGCCTGGCGGGACCCACCAACAGGCCTCCAGAACCTGTTTGAAACAAGCTGCTGGTACCCTGTAGGTCTGTCAGGAGCCCCGCCAGCCCGCTGGGGACTCGCGTGGGCCTGGGGTATGAACCCTGGATGTAAAAGGATAAATCATGTTTTTATGGGGGGGCACAGGGGGTGGGTAATGTATTTAATAAATAGAATGATGCTTATTGTGGGGCTGTGTATTGTGTTTATTGTGGGTACTGGAGGTGGGGGGGGTGTATTGGCCCCAACGGTATGTGGGTAGGCCTCCCTTGTGGGTAGTGGGTGAGGGTGGTTAGGCCTCCCGGGGTGGGGGGTTAGTGTGGGAGGGTATGTAGGCGTCCCGAGTGGTGGGTGAGGGTGGGTTACCACCTTAATGACTGTAGCGGTTAATAACCGCTATGGTGATTAATGGGTTAGGGGACATTAAATTGGATGTTTTCATTCTTGTGTCTGTTTTGCAGCAGCGGAGGGGGCATGGGCAGGATGAAGATGAGGATGGCCTTCATCGTGGCAGCCGGACATGGGTGAGTACAATATGTATTTAAGTCTTGATTGGTGTTTATGTATTTAAAATGGGCACATTCACTATTATCCATTTGTGGATAATAGTAATTGTGGCCATTACAATACTGTATTTGTTAAGGGGGGGGGTTATTTCTTTATAAGTATGTATGTGTTTTGACATTAAATTGGGGGGGGCACATAATTGGTACTGCAGGCCTGCAGGTAACACCCGAGGGCCCCCGCCGGCCTATAGTATCATTGATGTGCATATATGCGTATGTTAGGGGTTATAGGGGTTGTTGGGGTTATATATATAAAGATAGATAGATAGATAGATAGATAGATAGATAGATAGATAGATAGATAGATAGATAGATAGATAGATAGATAGATAGATAGATAGATAGATAGATAGATAGATCTAGATATATATATATATATATATATATATATATTTATATATATATATATATATATATATATATATATATTTATTTATTTATATTCATTTATTTATTTATTTATTTATTTAGATATATTTATTTATTTATTTAGTGTGGGGCTGCTGTGTGTGATTATTTTTTATTGTGGGTAGCGGGTGTGGGTGAAGGGGGTATTAGCCACAATGGTGTTTTTTTAGGGCTTGCAGGTGGGTAGCGGGAGGCCTTAATCCCTTCATGACCGTAGCGGTATTAACTGCTACGGTCGTGAAGGGTTTAATTGCACCCGCAACCCCCCCGCAAGCCCTAAACAAACAACAAGGGCCAAATACCCCCTTCACCCACCCCCGCTACCCACAATAAAGTTGGCACGGTGGGTTAACCCCTTCATTGCCTTAGAGGTTAGCCGCTAAGGTAATGAAGTGGGCTGTACATGCATTTTTCCTGCCTCGGATGCATGCCGGGGTCCTTCGGTGCTGGTATCAGCTCCGGAGACCCCCGGCATCAATCCCAGGCAGGAAAAAGGCCAGATTTTTTCTAAGTGTCGCCCTTGCCGATGCTTCTCCTCCACCAACTTGCCAACTTTAGTTGGCAGGACGAATTGGCGAAAAACTCTCCATTCTGGAGTGCCGATCAGCAGCGAAAAGCTGATCGGGGCTACTTGATTTCAGCCGAGTTCAAAAAGTGCCGATAAGTGGCTTATCGGCACCCGGCTGCCGATAAGTTTTTATCGGCAACAATAATTGCCGATTTTTCCCACTTATCGGCGCTTACTGAATCGGGAGGGCAAATTTGACGAAAAAATGGCGATAAACGGCTTATCGGCGCTTACTGCATGAGGCCCATAGTATCCGCTTTTGCGGTCTGCGGTTTGGATGGCTGCCATCCTGTTCCTGAAGAGCGACGTAGAGGAATCCTCATTGAAGTCAATGACCCCATTAACTTACAATGGGAAACCACCGCTCCTCCTCTCGGATGCCACCTGCTGGTCATCGCTGGAAAACAGGTCCAAAACCGCTAGTTCTGCCATTAGAATGCATGGAGTCTCAATGGCGACCTATGGAAGGCTGCAAAATGGAGCCTGAAAAGGCGGGAAAAGGGAACAAAGGGCTATAATCACTGAATTAACATTAACCCCTTCCCTCCCGCATCAACCCTAGTGTATGTGTTGGTGCAAACACAAGGATGAGACAATACATTTATACAGGGGAATAAACAGTTTGATTCTGAAGCAAGATTAAAACATATTACTGGACCCCAGTCCAGTTAACCCCTTTCTTCCCAATTGAGAGCAGGAGGTGGCCAAATGAGATGTAACCCCTTTAATCCCGGGCCAAACCCCCTCTCCCATGACACTATCCCCTCAGTCATTATGCAGTGTCGGGCTTGAGCCCTTCTTGGGCAGGGATTGCGATTTTGGGGGCTGGCCACATTTGGACTTTGGAGGAGTGGGGGGCTTGTAAGCTCCGCTGCTGCTCGCCCCCTCCCAACAGACACCAGTAGGAGGAATGGAAGCAGCGCTGGGAATGGTCAGGTCAGCAGCGGGATCACACTTCCCCTCCCTGGGATCGCTACTCACAGCAGGGGGGTTTGGTCCAGACCTGACAGTAGCAGAGGTGGGATTGGATCCTGTAGTGTCTGGGGGAGAGAGGGGATCCAGTGCAGTGGTATCACAAACAGGGGAAGCGTCAGATGGAGGCGTTGCTTTGGCAGTTGGGTATGTGAGGTCATAGAACCATGCAGGCCATTGAGAGGCGTGCGGGGGCGGGGCCGGGCCACGAACCAATCAGATTGCCCAGAGACACAGCAAATATACAGCATTTTCAGCAAACAAACAATGTTTTCATTTATATATATAAATACCTGGAGAAAGGTCCCACTGGGGGACCGAAACGTTGGTTTTGTGTCTTCTATCAAATATAGACAATTTATGATTTACTTACATGTGTGCTGTCCCTTGATGTCGTGTTGCAACCGGTATCGTATGGTGTATACAGTATATATATATATATATATATATATATATATATATATATATATATATATATATATATATATATATATATAATAAAAAGAGGCAGCCAGCACTCCAAGCAACAAATGTAAAGTCAAGGTGCATGCTCCATAGAAATCAATATAAAAACCCTGTCTTCCCATAAGAGAAGGCACAAAAGCAGCAACACTCAGATAAGCAAAAAGACATGTATTAACAGTGACAAAACAGCACACTATAAACCCAAAGTTTCGGTCCTGGCAGGACCTTCCTCAGTGGGGTGCTACCAGACAATGACACCCAGAGAACATATATACCCCACAGTTCGCTATGTGAGGACAATTAGAGGCAGCTAATGGTACAATTCTGGAGCTCCACGAATACAATCAGTGTATGAGGTAGAACGGCGGCCATCTTGGAAATCAGGAGACAGAGCAATGCATGCTATCGCACATGTGCAGATGAGTACAGGCTCCCCTGGTGGACAAAAAAATCCTAGCGTCCAATGTTGCTAGGAAACGCATGTGTGGCGTCATAAAGTCCTGGGAAGTCAGCTCAAAGTGAAGTTGCGCATGTGCAAGGCTCCGTGACAGCACCAGAACGTCACAACGTTCTGATACCCCATTCAGTGTCAATTGCATCAACGTGGCAGCTTCCTAGAGAAAATGACAGTGAAGGAACAATACATTTTACTTATGCTTGTAGACATTGTCCTCACATGGGGAACCATGGGGTATATATGTTCTCTGGGTGTCATTGTCTGGTAGCACCACCCTGAGGAAGGTCCTGCTAGGATCGAAACGTTGGGTTCATAGTGTGCTGTTTTGTCACTGCTAAAACATGTCTTTTTGCTTATCTGAGTGTTGCTGCTTTTGTGCCTTCTGTTATGGGAAGACAGGGTTTCTATATTGATTTCTATGGAGCATGCACCTTGACTTTACATTTGTTGCTTGGAGTGCTGGCTGCTGCTTTTTGTTGTACATATATATATACTGCTGCGGCACAGTTTATTCGAGCATTTGCCCGTTCTGTGCCGCAGCAGTAGCCTGGCGCGCGCCCGAGTGTGACGGGCGCGCGCCGAAGCAGCGGAAGAGCGCCCTCCGATCGGGGCGCTCTCCCTCCCGCTGCCGGGTCCGCCGGGTCCCCCGGAACCCCCTGCCGCCGTCCCGCAGATCGCGGGACACCAGGGCTCCCTCAGGGAGCCCTGGACGCGCGTGCAGGGGGCGCAGGCTCCCGAAGACGCGTGACCGCGCGTCTATGACGCGCGGCACGCCGAGGGGCGGCCACTAGCAAGCCGGGAAATCTCCCGGCTTGCGGATCTGGCCGCACTGCGATAAAGTGTGTCGCCAGTGTATGAGCTGAGCACCCTGTTTTGTGTTTTGCTCACTGAGTTGTGGTGCAGTCTGACTCAGTGACTATATTGTGGTTCTTACTGCTTAATATATTTCTAGATAGAGATTGTATGTTATGGAAGAATTTCCAGATGTGGGGGGTCTGTTTTCATCTTGAAAAAAGCGTAAATAAAAAACACAGTCTGAGGTTATTTTGAAACAGAATAACACGTGAATTTATTCAAGTCAAGTGCACAACGGAGACAGCTTTTGAAAAAAAGCTCTCTCACAATAACACGGTATGCCATATATTTATACCCTAAAACCTAAAGCTCCACCCCTTTATGGGGGGGCTTGCACGTCACTAATATTACCTCATTTTGTAATACATAACAATACTAAAGCTGATGTCATTTTGTAATACATAATAATACTGGTAACTGTCTGTCAGCTAAAAACCCTTATGGGGTTAAATGGGATGTGCCTATTCTGCCACTTGGCACATTGTATGAGAATCAGTTTCTCTGTAAGAATCTGAGCTTATCTCAAGGTTTCTCACAACTTCTAGCCTGTTTACACTTTCAATTTGAAGCTGATTGGATGAGGAAAGATCAATAAAGTCAGCTAAGAGCGAAAACATTCCATTCTCTGCTTCACACGTTTGTTCAAACAGAAATGAAACACAGAAATTAAGACTCACAGAGACAAGACAAGATGCCGGATTGAAATATACAAACAAAATGGCTTCATCCTAAATGCGATTATGTTGTTATGTCAGACCCCCTAATGTCTCAACATCGTCAATCTATATCAGATACTTTGTGTAATAGTGAGACTGATATTTCTAGGATCAGATATACAGATTCAATAGAGGAAATCTTTGGCACAGAAAAAATTTCGGATATTTTTAATGATTTGCTTAAACTGAGCAAGAGGGAAGTTGATTGTTTCCTTCATGGTGCAACCCTCTCTCACTATCACCGTGAGAAACTGTTACCAAGAGGGTTACGCATTAAGAATCAGCCAACTATTGGACGTTCTGATCCAGAATTTTGTAAACACTGGATCAGTATTCTCAATAAATGCTCATTGGATCTGATAATATTGGTCATTGAACAATCTACTAAAGAATTGAATTGGATTAGAGCTGAGATTGCCACCATTAAAACAAAAAATGACAGAGCCCTGAATGCTGACAAAGAGGTTAATTGGACTGACAAACTACAAGTAGCAGTCGACGCCTATAGAGAAAGCCTCATTACATACAAACGTGAGAAACTGAAACAAGTAACCACAGACTATAAGGAACGGCACGTCTATAAATGGTTGTTGGGCATCAGTGGGACGATTCCAGGGAGACCAGGCCAAAAACGGAAGAACACAATGAGAAGACGCGCAGGCACCGCGGGGAGTGTGTACAACACTAGTGATACTGATCAATCGGACAACCAAGACACTGCTCGCACGGATCCTTTTTTAGGACAAGGGGGTGTAATACATCAGAAACCCCCACCCCACGACCCAGATGCTGGCGAAAGACCCGCAAGGGCGGCGGCCGCAGCAACAAGATTTCTTCCAAGGCAATCAAAGGCCAGAGGGGTCCAGAAGGTCCAGAAGTGAAGGACGTAGTGTATAACATCTCATCCTACATGTTAACACCATTGGAAAAGAGTGCCCTTGAAAAGGGCTTATCATTTGTGCCAACACATACACTGGACCCATTTGACTGGGAGGTAGATCTATACAGGCTCAATAGACGCCTTCTGCAGATATCAGCGAGACGACTCAACGCTTAATGAAGACAATCGGACATCACGACCTTTCAAACAGGTGAGCTCTTTTGACCCCCAGTTTCATAATCCAAACATCACAACATTCATTAGTCTAGTGGAAGCGGATACCAGGGATGCTGTTAAAAATCAAAAAATAAGCTTTTTTAACCTCACCAAAGAGGAGCACCTTGCAATCAAGTCACTTAAGGATAATACAGCAATCATTATTAAGTCAGCGGACAAAGGGGGGGGCATAGTTGTGATGGACTATGAACAATATAGAGCAGAAATAATGTGGCAACTTAATGTATGCTTGCATTAAAAAGCACTGAAAGGTGATCCCACCCACATTTATAAAAAAGAGATTGATACCATAATACAACTTGGCATTAACAATAGGTTGATATCGGAGGAAATGGGGAAATTCTTAACACAGGAATTCCCGATCACTCCAGTGTTATACATTTTACCCAAAGTGCATATGTCCTTGACCTCTCCACCAGGGAGACCCATCATTGCGGCGATGGTGTCACGGTAGCTTATGACAAGATATAATGATCACCAAATATCTGGGTTGAACTGAACGAGGCTTAAATATAATAAAATATATTTATTCCTTAAAAAAAGGTGAACACAGCAATATAGTACAATTAACAGGCAAGAAGGTAACACTTACTTAGAGTTGGGGGATGGAGAAGTATCAGCTAGCAATTATCCAGCAATCCGGTGACATTCAAGATGGTATCTGAAGAAGAACTAAAAACTGTAGGGTTGACACAGTTTATATACCTGTGTAACCCTATTCTTAACATTGAATACAGACTATTGGTGAACAATTATCTGTATCCAATCCCTAACGTGGAGACACAGATTAACCCATGCCCCCCAGCTAATTAGCCCATGTGTACTGGGACTCTATGGGTAGCCCCATAATTAAATCAGGGGCGACGACCAATCTACCAAATGAAGTATCTGCATTGTTTGTAGGTGTAGACATAAAACTTACAAACCACTCCAGTTGGATGATTCTCCGCCCTCAGGTAACAATTAGAGTGGCAGAGTCTTGTTGATTAGTAATTAGTACTTAGGCTCAATCACCCGGCTGCCCTTCCTGACCTATTTAGCATAGCAGATGGAGTCTGCATTTTTCAGAGCAGATCCAAAATACCATACACATATTAATAAGTTCCATTCTGGTGGGCTCAGTGGGTCGAAATTTTCCAGTTTTTAATGCCTACAGTGACTCCACATATTGGCCAAATATCAACTCTCTGTGACCTCCAGAACTGGAGATACAGAAATGCACTTTAAAACATTAAAATACAGGATTATAATGAAACATGGGAACAGGGGAACATACAGTTTCCTGACATGACAAGGTGTAAGCCACATTCCAGGACTGCAGTCCAGTTAACCCCTTGCCTCCCTGGTGAGGTCAGGGGGTGGCCATATGGGGTGCAACCCCTTTCATACCGGGCCAACCCCCCTCTCCCTCTACAGATGGGCTCCCTATGTCACCCCCTCTCTCAGTATATTGACTTTCATCTACAGCCGATTGTGGTCAGTATGCCAAGCTATATAAAAGACACCACTGATTTTATTAATAATTTCGAAGCCTTGGATTTTGACCTTACTAACTGCCTCCTGGTCACATTGGACGTTTCGAGCCTTTATACGAATATTGGGCATGCTGAGGTATGGAAGCAGTAAAGGATCATCTAGACAAATTCATTGGCTATACTGGTCCGCCAATAGAATTTTTACTTCTGCTTATAGACATTGTGCTCCATAAGAATTTTTTCAAATTCGAGAAAAATTCTTTCTACAATGTATGGGCACAGCGATGGGGTCTAACATTGCCCCATCGTATGCCAATCTGTTTATGTCCCAATATGAACAAACCCATATCCTGTATGATTCCCCATATGCTAATAATATCAGGACATATATGAGATTTATTGACGATCTGTTCCTGATATGGGATGGCTCTGAAGCAGACCTATTACAATTTTTGGAATACCTGAACTCTATTCCGTCAAACATACGATTTACCCTCAACTACAGCAATGAGCAGATCGTCTTTCTTGGCACTGTTGTTTACAAGGGACCTACCCGGCTGCTGACAAAGATTCATCATAAAGCAACGGACAGAAATACCCTACTTCTGGCCAGTAGTCACCACCCTGTTGCTCTGAAGAAGGGGTTGCCGTATTCTCAATTTCTTAGGGTCTTGAGGATCACCAGTAGGAGTGATGAGTGTGAGTAAGCGCTCCAGTGTATGACACACAGGTTCCTTGCAAGAGGTTATAACCACAAAGAGGTCAAAGAGGCCTTAGCCAAGGCAAGAAGGTTTTCCCATGATCAACTCCTCAAACCAACCATCCAAACCAGCACTTCAGATCGTTTTGGGATTAATACCACTTTTAGTACTTCCTCATGTACTATTCGTAGAAGTATCATGAAACACTGGCACATCTTGGAAAACGACAAAAGGATTGGGAAAACCTTCACCAAACCTCCATTATTCTGTTACCACAGGGGCCGAAACATAGGTGACCTATTGACACAGGCAGATCCGGTATCCAAGTATGCCAGCCCTGTGAATTGGCTCTCCAAAACTCCCGGTGTACACAAATGTCATGGCTGTACAAACTATCAACACATGATATTGGGGAAAAGCTTTGTCCATCCACACAGTGGAAAAGCTATTAAAATAAAGGATTACATGAACTGTGAGAGTAAATTCGTTGCATACATGTGACCTGTATTATATTGGTAAAACCACACGTATGTTGAAGGAGCGTATGAGCTTGCACCGCTCCTCCATCAGGAAGGCATTACTTGACAGTACGAATAATGAGGATCTCAAACTGCAACCGGTAGCGAGACATTTTAAAGATCACAAGCATAGCTTGGCAATGCTACGATGCATGCCCATCATGCAAGCACATGCTGGCCCCCGTGGAGGAGACAGGGGCAAATTGCTGTTAACAACTTGAAACTCACATGATTTTTGAACTGAACACAATGGCTCCGATTTCAAATTAGGATGTTTTTTGTGATTGCATCTTTTGAATTTTTGTTCTGTGTCCTTTTCTCTCCATTAATGCATAGATGCTCATAATTAGGTTTCCATTGCTGGGACTTTGCATTATTGTTCCCCAATGGTGCAGTACTGAATATTAATATTTAACCAGCATGCCATTTACAATTGTAATAAATGGGGAAAAGGGGAGTGAGGGAATAAGCTCTAGCTACTATCTCAGGAACGGTGCCAAGGGGTAGGGGAACTAATAACATGGACTGTACATGGACTGTACATGGACTCTAGGCAAGAGAAAGGACTTCTTTGGAACAAGCACTCGTAAAGTGATGAAATAAAAATAAATAAAATAAACCTTTAATTAAATATGGGGTTACAGGAAAACACATAACACTTAAAACCAGAATTAAATAGCTGTCACCCAGTCCTGTGAACTAGACTGGTTGCCATATGAATCTAGGGAACCCTAAATAGCTGGCATATGCAGAATGGATGTTTAGCTTATGCCTCAGTGTGGTATCAAGGTAGAAATGGATGTAGTTGCTGTCTGAGATGTACCGGACAGACACCTATAGGTGTACCTACACTGAGTAGATAGTGACTCAAGGAGAGAAATCGCTGATAAAATGGTGAGTGATAAGTGGACAGTGTCTCAACACTCACATGCTAGCTATATGTAGGAATAAATACATCCAGAAATGGTACTCAAATCATCAAGAGTGAACAATATATAAAAAGGGTCCCTAGAGACGACGCAAAAAAATATTAGGTTAAGTAAAAAGCTACTGTGTAGCTAGGGAAAAGGCTTCAAGCTGGAAGCCTAATATATATTATGTACAAAGGTCTTCCGCAAGGCACATACTGTACACAATGTCTATTAAATACAGTGCCTCAGCCTATATAGAAGTGCTCATACAGATAGATAATATACAATGAGCTACTTCACACGATCCTCCGTGGAAACAGCACAAATTGGCTAAGTGAAAGTAAGTATACAGATTATATTTCCAAGTGTATCAATATTTGTTTAACGGGATACTTCTGAACCCACTATGTATCTCCCGTGCTGTTGCATAAAGTGAGTCAGTGCTAAGGTCTGCAGTGTACCACATTAGGTTGTTCCTCAATAGATAAAGCCTGTATGAGTGGGACCCAGCTCCAAGACCCACATTGTATAGGTCAGATAGTATCTAAAAAGCTCCCACCCGGCGTGGTGTATTCATGAACACCACCGAACATTTAGTTAGCCGGGTGGAGAGGAAAATAATTGTAAATAGCGCTATTAATAAAGTGTCAAGCAGGCAGGTACGTCTGTTAGCCTAATTGTATCAATATAGGTTGCTCAATGCCCCCTATGCGACTGCCTGGTGTACGACTAGGTTAAGGTCTGCTATTTGCTATACACAAGTTGTTCAACAGTGAATGGTACCTGTATAGTTAGGACCCAACTCCGTTACGCACACTGTCTTGATCAAGTTACATATGAAAGGCTTCCACCCGGCGTGGTGTATTAATGAACACCACCGAACATTAGCTATCCGGGTGGGGGGGGGGGTTGTAATTGCAAGTAACAGCGCGCCTCGATAAAGCTCACCCCGGCAAGGTTTGCCTCGGAGCTGCGCTGGACACCGCACTGACACGTGCTGACATCACAGAGGAGCGTCCACCACCGACGGCCGTTTCGCGTCGCTCTGACGCTTTCTCAAGGTGGCCATTTTACTTAACCTAATATTTTTTTGCGTCGTCTCTAGGGACCCTTTTTATATATTGTTCACTCTTGATGATTTGAGTACCATTTCTGGATGTATTTATTCCTACATATATCTAGCATGTGAGTGTTGAGACACTGTCCACTTATCACTCACCATTTTATCAGCGAGTTCTCTCCTTGAGTCACTATCTACTCAGTGTAGGTACACCTATA
The DNA here is from genome assembly GCF_040206685.1 of Ascaphus truei. NCBI lineage: Eukaryota > Metazoa > Chordata > Amphibia > Anura > Ascaphidae > Ascaphus > Ascaphus truei. Next base: position 238,274,153 of record NC_134483.1, read on the forward strand.
GGTGTCTGTTCGGTACATCTCTGACGGCAACTACATCCATTTCTACCTTGATACCACACTGAGGCATAAGCTAAACATCCATTCTGCATATGCCAGCTATTTAGGGTTCCCTAGATTCATATGGCAACTAGTCTAGTTCACAGGACTGGGTGACAGCTATTTAATTCTGGTTTTAAGTGTTATGTTTTTTCCCGTAACCCCATATTTAATTAAAGGTTTATTTTATTTATTTTCATTTCATCACTTTACGAGTGCTTGCTCCAAAGGGGTCCTTTCTCTTGCCTAGGCAAGTACAGTCCATGCCATTTACAATTGCCTAATTTATATGCATGTTTTTGCTCTACCTCCTCCTTTCCCTTGTTATCCCTCCCTCCCATAGCCATCTAAACAGTCACACTCAGCTCTGGAAATTGTTTTTTTCCCCTTATGTGTTGATTCACTTGTTCCTTCACTGTCATTTTCTCTAGGGAGCTGCCACATTGATGCAATTGACACTGAATGGGTTACCAGATCGGTGTGATGTTCTGGTGCTGTCACGGAGCCTTGCACATGCGCAACTTCACTTTGAGCTGACTTCCCAGGACTTTATGACGCCACACATGCGTTTCCTAGCAACATTGGACGCTAGGATTTTTTTGTCCACCGGGGGAGCCTGTACTCATCTGCACATGTGCGATAGCATGCATTGCTCTGTCTCCTGATATCCAAGATGGTCGCCGTGCTTCCTCATACACTGATTGCATTCGTGGAGCTCCAGGATTGTACAATTAGCTGCCTCTAATTGTCCTCACATCGGGAACTATGGGGTATATATGTTCTCTGGGTGTCATTGTCTGGTAGCACCCCACTGAGGAAGGTCCTGCCAGGACCGAAATGTTGGGTTCATAGTGTGCTGTTTTGTCACTGCTAATACATGTCTTCATGTCTTTTTGCTTATCTGAGTGTTGCTGCTTTTGTGCCTTCTCTTATGGGAAGACAGGGTTTCTATCTATCTATATCTATATATATATATATATATATATATAACTAAGAAAAAGAAAAAGTAGGGTGAAAGAGGTGCACTCAAACACTGAATAATAAATAATAGAAAAAATGGACTTTATTAGCAAAAAGTATAAAAAACACATAAAACAGACCCACACAGATCGTATGACAAATCGCTATGTGACACAGCGTAGAAACACCAAAGAGGTACAATAGGTCTGGTAAGAACTAAAACAAGATAACAATATATTATTGCAAATATACCATAACAGAACCAGGGGAAAAAATAATTTTTCCCCAAGTAGTGTGACTAAGATAGGCCGATCCAATGCAATAGATAATAATTAATATGAATGGTAAGTAAATCCAGACCACAGAAAAAAATATATAATGAATATACATAAACCTCTTAATAATGGTGAAAGATGGTAAGACTCATAGCAAATGCATAAAAATTAGACCCTATAATGTTCTGCAAGTCAGCTCTGTATACTGATGCCCGAACTAAGCTGCACATATGGAGTAAGCAGCAGGAGAGAAAAATCCAAATATTGCACTAATAGCACTCATGTAAAATCCCCAGAGATGCAAAGCTCAAAGGTAATGAGCAAAAGTTCTATGAGAATAGCCCAAGGACATAGAGCACTTCAGATAGATAGTGTACAGGGCACTGAGGGAGACGGGTGACCCGTGTGCAACACCAGACTGCTTGAGATCCTCCTCTGTGATGTCGCTGATGCCATAACATGAGACTTTGGTCTGTATTACAGGACTTTCTTGCTGCCTTACTGTGAGATGCTGGGACTTATCACAGGACTCCCTCAGTGCCCTGTACACTATCTATCTGAAGTGCTCTATGTCCTTGGGCTATTCTCATAGAAATTTTGCTCATTACCTTTTAGCTTTGCATCTCTGGGGATTTTACATGAGTGCTATTAGTGCAATATTTGGATTTTTCTCTCCTGCTGCTTACTCCATATGTGCAGCTTAGTCCGGGCATCAGTATACAGAGCTGACTTGTAGCACATTATAGGGTCTAATTTTTATGCATTTGCTATGTATCTTACCATCTTTCACCATTATTAAGAGGTTTATGTATATTCATTATATATTTTTTGTGTGGTCTGGATTTACTTACCATTCATATTAATTATTATCTATTGCATTGGATCGGCCGATCTTAGTCACACTACTTGGGGAAAAATAATTTTCCCCCTGGTTCTGTTATGGTATATTTGCAATAATATATTGTTATCTTGTTTTGGTTCTTACCAGACCTATTGTACCTCTTTGGTGTTTCTACGCTGTGTCACATAGCGATTTGTCATACGATCTGTGTGTGTCTGTTTTATGTGTTTTTTATACTTTTTGCTAATAAAGTCCATTTTTTTTCTATTTTTCATTATTCAGTGTTTGAGTGCACCTCTTTGACCCTACTTTTTCTTTTTCTTAGTTATATAATTCCCTTGAGTCGGTAGCACCACCAAAGGGTCACTTTTTACCCTGACCTTTGGTTAACTGATTACTTAGTCAAATAGGAGTGATTTGACTGCGGCATCTTTTGTGTGTCTTATATATATATATGCATGCTGTTCTAGCACACCAGTCACTTCAGTTCCAGTTGGCGGTGTTTGTTGGGTATGTATTGTATAAAATTATGGCAAATCACCATCTAAATAGTAACAGCGTATCAATGTTCCAGTTGGGTTAAAATACTGTACAGTATAGGTGTCGCCCCCACCTTTCCCCATGTTTAAAGGAACTATATGTGCTGCCGTTACCTGTTGCTCACAGAAGGCCTGAGCCTCCGCAGCTGGGAGCCTGGGGTAAGCTCTCGTTCTCCTCGGTACAGCACCTCCACCTGAGAGGGATCATAGCACGGCAGGATTTCAGGACTACTTACAGTGAAATGATACACGCACACCAGTATATAACAATTGGTTTACTGAAAATAGAATAATGATAGGACAGTACAATACAATATACTGTAACACACACAATACAATAATAACACAGAAGGGTGTCCCCCAAAGTACATAGGGTGCGTGGCACCAATATCCCTGGTGTCCTCCCCCATTGAGATTCAGTCCCACCCAAGTGTAGGGAGTAGCACTACCCATGTGGCCTCGCTGGGCACTCCTGTTGCCAGGTACCGCTGAATGAAAAAAAAGGATCCATCTGATCCCACGACATCTGCTGAATCATCTTTCTCTGGTCCGCATAGGTGTCCGCCTCTTGAGGGAGCTCATGCTGGAGGGTGTCCCTTAATGTGTATAGTTGCCTGTGGTCTGATACCAAACCGCAGGCTGCAGCTCACCGCATGGCATCTCGTCACTGGTGCTACACCTGAAACTATAAGGCTAAAGGGTAGCGTCCCTGTCTGGGGTCTTCCCTACAGCAGCCACAATCTAGAAGGGGACTTAGGACCTATGTTGAGACCTAAGGAACAAACCTAGTCCTTTTCCAGGGCAGCATTGCTCCTTGGACACTACCTCAACGGTTCTCTCCTTCTTCCAACTGCCAGTAACTGCCAGCAACTGCAAGCAACTCCAGTAACTGCCTGTAACTGCCAAACTGTGTCAACATTCTACCTGCATGTCTCTCAGGCTCCTGGGAAAAGTAGTCCCTTGCGTAGCCTCTCCTAAAATGGCTGCTGCAACTCTGAGGACTGCGCATACGCAAAGATTCCACTGAGCATGAGTGAACCTAAAACATCCTCAACTTCTCGCCTCTCTGTGTATGCACTCAGATGCAATTGCGCATACGATAACTACAAGATGGCAGCCCCCACTTGCCGGGTATGCTGCAGAACTCTGCCACTACCATACACCACAGCCATACCCCCCACTGGCCCCGGAGGTAAGAGGAGACACGGCTACATCGGTAAGTCACTGGCTCTTGAAATTTAAATCAGCTGTCGACTAACTGTTCAGAACTTGGGTTCTAGATACCTGAGCTCCTGTTTAATCATACTGTACAGTATATGTGTTATTCCTTAATATCCCCAGCTCTGTGTCTTCATGGTAAGTGCTTAATAAAGATTCAACAAGATAAAGGTTTAACCAAATGTAACTTCACTGCACCATGGACATTCAGGGAACCAGAATCAGTTACAAAAAACATAATTTATTAATAAATAATTGACAACATCTATTGAAAGTATTGAGACAAAACCTACAGGTTGCAGTTCAATTTCGAAAAAACCTTTGACATAATACAGAAACATTACCACTTTTGAAAGTTACTGTAATCTTAAAGGAAGGTAGACACACTAACATAAATCTTCCAATGTATCAAGAAAACCCATTTTTCATCAGGGTATATGTTGAAGTTTAGTGAAGTGTTTGTTAAATATATTGGATCGAGCAAACACCCACTCTTGGCAGCTGCCATGTTGTTTATGACATCCTCATCAGGAACTAATTGATGTCAACATGATGGATGTCAATGATATACCAGAACTGGATAACCATAATAAAGCTTAAACAATAAGCATTGGGCAATTAAATATTGGCTAATACTAGGGTAAAGATGGGGGTGGGGGAAGGGAAAGGAGGTACCCTCGCAACAGCTGAGAATAGGTTCTGTGGTGCTTCTATCCGGGGTAAATATGAACTAATACTTGTGAGAGAAAGGGACCCCAATGGAGAGCACTCAAGCAGATGCACAGAGTACACTAAACAAAGGATATGTGTATATGTTGATAAGTAATATGTACACGATAAAAACCATTTATTAGAGTCTTAACTCAATATTAAAATATAGTAGGACGCTAGGTGCCCAAATAAATGAGACTCAATAGAGCCAAAAAAGCGCAGCGAAAGTAAAAAATACCAGGTCTCAAGTGTATAGTGTCGGCTACTGCCCTTGATGATATGTGCAGGGTAGCGCCAGATGTAATCAATGCCTCCTGGAGACTGTGTCCTTAAGTACTTGGTCACAGGTACAGCCACTTGTGGCTATCAAAGTGAGTGGTATATATATGTATATCACATCACCAAGTATATATAGGTAGGTGAAACGAGTGAGTAGTTAGCTATAGTAGGTTCCCAGTGGACAGACTAAAGTCATCAGTCATAGGGTAGTCTGTATCAGCAGGTCGCTGCTCTGATCCCTGGGGGAAGGGGGGGCCAGCAATTCAGACCACCATGGAGGTTAACAAGTCAATCACTCACATACACTCACTTGAATTATACCTAAATGCAGATATCTAGATGGATGTATCTGCTGTACCCAAGAGACCATAAGTCCAGGTAGGTAGAAAAAATATTGTAGTACACAAGTAGTGTCTACATACACTCAGGAACAATAAAAACACAGGAGAAGCTGGTAGCATAAAAAGGCAAGCACCGTGCTTCTGTTCTGTGGCTGTATACACACTAGCTAATGCTTAGTGATCACACTGGTACACACACGGTTGCTGCTTAGTATAATTAAGTCTCAAGCTCAATGCTTAAACAAACTCTCTATTGGGGAGTTTGTGTGGGTGCAGGGAGTGCTCCGATCATGCGCGTTAGTCCCGCCCCTCTGACGTGATGACGTCACTTGCCAACGTACGTTTCGCTATGGCACAAGCTTTCTCAAGGCTGGGAGGGGCTTGTGTGTTGCCCCCAACTTTTGTAGACGAGCGTGAGCTCTGATAGGTTACTCAATCCCCTATTCATGTACACTAGTTGAGTACTTAGCGTCCGTGGGATAGGAGATAGAATCCTGATCTTAGGTAAAGAACCTAATGCTGCCCCCTGTGTCCATTCTTGTATTGTCAATAGAAGCATTAGTTGCATATATATCCATGGACTGTATAGAGAGCGCACAGGGGTTTATGTGTTTGCTGACACCATAATAAAAATGAGGATGTAAGGGATTACAGCAGAGGAATGGTAGCGAGAGTGAATGATCACTATGATTTTATATGGTACTCTAAGTGCACAACATGTTTGCACAGCTAGGCTACATGTATGGACTATATGAATGGGCTATATACAAAACCCTCATTTAGACCCCTTGGGCTTAGAGTTTTTAGGGTGTATATCCACCGGGACTCTATTTTCAGTAGCTCTTGGTCCCAATTCCCTTTCCGAATGCCCATGGACAATTGGTCTATGCCCTTGAAGGTGAGTACCGTATGGTCACCCTGGTGGTGCTCATTGACGTGCCTTGCCACCGGAGTGTCCACTCCATTCCTGATGTTGCCCAGGTGTTCGAGGACCCTAGCCCTGAATGGGCGCCTGGTCTTTCCTATATATTTCAGCGAGCAAACGCACTCTGCCATATAGATTACCCCTGGGGTTTTGCAATTAATAAACTTTCGTATACTAAATTGACGTGTGTTATCCCAGTTCATGAAGGTTTTTGCGTTTACTATGAATGAGCACGCTTTGCAGTTTTTACAGTTAAAGCTGCCCGCTGGCATTATAGGGAGCCATGTTTTATTGACAGGGCTCTCAAAGTGGCTATTGACCAGCCTATCTCTTAGGTTCTTAGACCGACAGCTGGTCATTTCTGGGTATGGTTTAAGCACTTCTTTGAGGTCCTCGTCTGCCCTGAGAATGTGCCAGTGCTTATGGAGTACACTCCTGGCCTTTGTCCATTGTTCGTTATATGTGCCTATAAACCTGATAGTCTTGGCAGATGTTGTCTCTATTTTGTCTTTCAACAGGTCCACCCTTGGTGTATTTCTGGCTCTCTTGTATGCCTTATGTACCATATTCTTGGAGTACCCTCGTTCTAGGAATCTCTCCCTCATCAATGAGGCTTGTTTCTCGAATTCTGTGTTATCAGTACAGTTCCTTTTGATTCGTAGGAATTGTCCTACCGGAATCCCTTTGATAAGGTTGGTGGGTGATGGCTCGTAGCCCTTAGTATACTATTTGTTGCAGTACTCTTTCTGTAGATGGTACTGCTGATCAACCCATTGGTTCCGATCTGCACAGTGAGGTCGAGAAAGTTGATTTTCTCGGGACCGATCTCATATGTCAGTCTCAGACATCAACTTTCTCGACCTCAATGTGCAGATCGGAACCAATGGGTTGATCAGCAGTACCATCTATAGAAAGAGTACTGCAACAAATAGTATACTAAGGGCTACTAGCCATCACCCACCCAATCTTATCAAAGGGATTCCGGTAGGACAGTTCCTACGAATCAAAAGGAACTGTACTGATAACACAGAATTCGAGAAACAATCCTCATTGATGAGGGAGAGATTCCTAGAACGAGGGTACTCCAAGAATATGGTACACTGGCGACACACTTTATTCGAGCTCGGCTAGTCCCACGAATTCGGGTATACCCGGGTGTATTAAGGTTTGTGACTGTTTTCTGCCCGAGTGCATTGCGTTATTTTCCAGGCAGGGATTGAAGCATTTTATTCCCGCTGGCTGCAATACTGCACAGTATATATATATATATACCTCATTACAATTCATGAATTTATGCCATCTGGTAGACACGCGAAGCATTGCAGCCTATTAAATCCTAATCATTATCATTTAACAGATCAGCCGCCCGTCAGCCAGGCATGAACCCAGGCTGGGAAGGCAAACACAACGGGGCTTGTCAGAGGTGAGGAGCGGCGCATTCCAGGTATCTGCCAGGTACATACTGGGTATTTGCTCGAATAAAGTGTGTCGGTGCAGTACATAAGGCATACAAGAGAGCCAAAAATACACCAAGGGTGGACCTGTTGAAAGACAAAATAGAGACAACATCTGCCAAGACTATCAGGTTTATAGCACATATAACGAACAATGGACAAAGGCCAGGAGTGTACTCCATAAGCACTGGCACATTCTCAGGGCAGACGAGGACCTCAAAGAAGTGCTTAAACCATACCCAGAAATGACCAGCCGTCGGTCTAAGAACCTAAGAGATAGGCTGGTCAATAGCCACTTTGAGAGCCCTGTCAATAAAACATGGCTCCCTATAAGGCCAGCGGGCAGCTTTAACTGTAAAAACTGCAAAGCGTGCTCGGTCATAGTAAACGCAAAAACCTTCATGAACTGGGATAACACACGTCAATTTAGTATACGAAAGTTTATTAATTGCAAAACCCCAGGGGTAATCTATATGGCAGAGTGCGTTTGCTCGCTGAAATATATAGGAAAGACCAGACGCCCATTCAGGGCTAGGGTCCTCGAACACCTGGGCAACATCAGGAATGGAGTGGACACTCCGGTGGGCAAGGCACGTCAATGAGCACCACCAGGGTGACCATACGGTACTCACCTTCAAGGGCATAGACCAATTGTCCATGGGCATTCGGAAAGGGAATTGGGACCAAGAGCTACTGAAAATAGAGTCCTGGTGGATATACACCCTAAAAACCCTAAACCCAAGGGGTCTAAATGAGGGTTTTGTATATAGCCCATTCATATAGTCCATACATGTAGCCTAGCTGTGCAAACATGTTGTGCACTTAGAGTACCATATAAAATCATAGTGATCATTCACTCTCATTACCATTCCTCTGCTGTAATCCCTTACATCCTCATTTTTATTATGGTGTCAGCAAACACATAAACCCCTGTGCACTCTCTATACAGTCCATGTATATATATGCAACTAATGCTTCTATTGACAATACAAGAATGGACACAGGGGGCAGCATTAGGTTCTTTACCTAAGATCAGGATTCTATCTCCTATCCCACGGACGCTAAGTACTCAACTAGTGTACATGAATAGAGGATTGAGTAACCTATCAGAGCTCACGCTCGTCTACAAAAGTTGGGGGCAACACACAAGCCCCTCCCAGCCTTGAGAAAGCTTGTGCCATAGCGAAACGTACGTTGGCAAGTGACGTCATCACGTCAGAGGGGCGGGACTAACGCGCATGATCGGAGCACTCCCTGCACCCACACAAACTCCCCAATAGAGAGTTTGTTTAAGCATTGAGCTTGAGACTTAATTATACTAAGCAGCAACCGTGTGTGTACCAGTGTGATCACTAAGCATTAGCTAGTGTGTATACAGCCACAGAACAGAAGCACGGTGCTTGCCTTTTTATGCTACCAGCTTCTCCTGTGTTTTTATTGTTCCTGAGTGTATGTAGACACTACTTGTGTACTACAATATTTTTTCTACCTACCTGGACTTATGGTCTCTTGGGTACAGCAGATACATCCATCTAGATATCTGCTTTTAGGTATAATTCAAGTGAGTGTATGTGAGTGATTGACTTGTTAACCTCCATGGGGGTCTGAATTGCTGGCCCCCCCCTTCCCCCAGGGATCAGAGCAGCGACCTGCTGATACAGACTACCCTATGACTGGTGACTTTAGTCTGTCCCCTGGGAACCTACTATAGCTAACTACTCACTCTTTTCACCTACCTATATACTTGGTGATGTGATATACATATATATATATACCACACACTTTGATAGCCACAAGTGGCTGTACCTGTGACCAAGTACTTAAAGACACAGTCTCCAGGAGGCATTGATTACATCTGGCTCAATCCTGCACATATCATCAAGGGCAGTAGCCGACACTATACACTTGAGACCTGGTATTTTTTACTTTCGCTGCGCTTTTTTGGCTCTATTGAGTCTCATTTATTTGGGCACCTAGCGTCCTACTATATTTTAATATTGAGTTAAGACTCTAATAAATGGTTTTTATCGTGTACATATTACTTATCAACATATACACATATCCTTTGTTTAGTGTACTCTGTGCATCTGCTTGAGTGCTCTCCTTTGGGGTCCCTTTCTCTCACAAGTATTAGCAATTAAATATTGACAAGATAAAGTGTACAAAAATTTACGTTGGGTTTGTATGAGGTCCTGATGCATGATCTCCTAAAATACTGGTGACTGAAAACGTTAAATGCATCTACACTGGCGACACACTTTATTCGAGCTCGGCTAGTCCCACGAATTCGGGTATACCCGGGTGTATTGAGGTTTGTGACTGTTTTCTGCCCGAGTGCATTGAGGTATTTTCCAGGCAGGGATTGAAGCATTTTATTCCCGCTGGCTGCAATACTGCACAGTATATATATATACTGCATTACAATTCATGAATTTATGCCATCTGGTAGACACGCGAAGCATTGCAGCCTATTAAATCCTAATCATTATCATTTAACAGATCAGCCGCCCGTCAGCCAGGCATGAACCCAGGCTGGGAAGGCAAACGCAACGGGGCTTGTCAGAGGTGAGGAGCGGCGCATTCCAGGTATCTGCCAGGTACATACTGGGTATTTGCTCGAATAAAGTGTGTCGGTGCAGTAATACAGTACATGAGTTGGCTGTCATCGGGAATGAGATACCGTGCATGCACATGTTTTATGAATATCTGTAAATGGAGTGAGCAACCAGGGTAAAATTGAAAATAATAAATTCTCAAGCAAACTGTAAAAGCATTTAAAAAAAATCTACAGCATTTTAATCACAGACAGAAAAAAGAAAACAACAAAAGACAGAAACGTCCAATGCTACATCCAATGTGACAAAATACATAGTAAATCGTATATAGTTAAATACTTCAATAATAATATTCTCATGAGTAAGGGTCATTTACTGTAGTTAAAGCCTTTGGCCAAGGCGTTATAAGTCTGCAAGGCAAGTCAAGGCATAACCAAATTTGCAGGTCCTAACACTAAACTGTGAAACTTCTCTTTTACCTCTGTTGGCGGGAGAAGGACAGAAGTGGGTCTGTCCATACATCAAAATGAAAAATCCTACTACTTTAAAAAGTGTGGAGGGGTGAGCTTAAAACCTGGGAGGAGGGGCCACTAACCTCCAAACAACTGATGCCAGTTGAAAATTGAAATGAACAAACACACAATCCCAGAGATTATTATTATTGAAGTATTTAACTATATACTATTTACTATGTATTGTATCACATTGGATGTAGCATTTGGCTTTCTGTCTTTTTTTGTATACATTTGGCTATGCTCAGTAGCACTCCTTTTGGCATAAATATATATGTATATGATGTGGAGGGTTTTGGGGTTCAGAGCTTGCTGGATTGCGTGTTTATAAATGTAAGAATATCCTAATAGGGTACTGTATGCAAGGATCTCCTCACTTGGCTTCAAAACATGATCCTCAAACACCTGTGGGGATGACTCAGATAACCCCAGACACCCGCGGGGACCACCCGTGGACCCCAGTGGGGCCCATGGGGGGGGGGAAATGGGGACACCCGGGAGGCCCACAGCACCTAGAGGGGACCACTCGGAGGCCCCCAGATACCTGTTGGTTCCCCCTGGGTAGCACTGTGGGGCCTGCAGACAACCGTCCGGGGTCCCCCGTCGGCCTGGAGTATTAATCCTGTGTGTAAAATAATAAATCATGGTTTTATGGGGGGAGACAGGGGGTGAGTGGGTTGTGCATTAGTGGGTGGGTAGTACAGTACATATTGTAATGTAATCTGCTACAGTATGGTGCCTTAACCCCTTCATTGCCTTAGCGAGCATTGCATGGCCTCTAAGGTCATGAAACTGCTTACATTTGTATTTTTATTTATTGTTTGTGTGAGCTGGGGGTCTCTTGAGCTGATCAAAGTTTATTTAAGCCTCGGGGAACCCCTACTTTCTGAGATACAGGCCCCGGTATGGGGTGTTGGTATCCCTCTGCTTTGTTTACATCCCACGTGGATTTTAATATGGAGGAGATACCAGCACCCCATACCAGGGCCTGTAACTCGGGAAATAGGGGGTCTCTGAGAATGAAATCAACTTTGTTCAGCTCAGGAAACCCCTGCTCACGCACACTATGAATAAAAATAAAATGTAAGCAGCTTCATTACCTTAGCATCTACATGCTAAGGTAATTATTTTTTATTTGGGGGGGGTAGTTTGATAATAGTGTGATGGAGCAGGGGGTCTCTTGAGTTGAACAAAGTTGATTTCAGCTTCGGGGACCCCCTACTTCCCAAGATACAAGCCCCGTTATGGGGTGCTGGTATCCCTCTGCTTTGTTTAGATCCCACGGCCACGTGACCCACAGGATTTTAACATGGGGATACCGGCACCCCATAACGGGCCAGTATCTCCGGAAGTAGGGGGTCCCTGGACCGGAAATCAATGTGGTTCAGCTCCGGAGAACCCCTGCTACATTGATGTAATGTTCAAATTTTAATAAAACCCACGCGATCGCTTGTGAGAGGCGCGCAGTTAGAGTGACTGATTTAGCATATCTCTTACTGCACGTCTATTACAGAGAGGCAGACACCGGTAGGACTCACATATTCCGATGGGCCATTATGTCTGCAACTGACCATCTCGGGTCCACCACGCGGCTTAACGCGGGATGTACCAGGGTAAATATTCTAATAACGGCCGCTGCATCTGTATATAAGAAAGGAAAAACAGGCATGTTCTGTACAATATTGCAAATTTAAATTGATACATTAGACCACAAAACACATGTCAAGGATGAGAAAGACGGATACAATCTAACAAACTAAAACACATTGATTGTATAAAACGCAAAACATTGAGATAAATAATCCTGTATGAAAAAGAAGATAACCCAAATCCACACACAGGATCATTAATATTATTTAAAAGAAAATGTTTATTGCAGACATAACCCAATCATAACTTGTGACAAAAGGCTTACTCCGGGGCTCCGCCGTCTGTCCGGGACTGTTAGAACACGGTCTTTTAGGGTAGGTTAAATGACGAGGCGTCACATGCTGTTCCTTTAAACAGGCTATGCCTGGTTTATTCAGTCCCAGGCACTGAGACTGCCACAGTGCATACAACAGAAACACAGCAAAACAAAAAGCTGCTCACCTGAGCAATAACTTAACTTAGGTTTTCCCTGACTCCGGGTTGAAGTGGCTTTTCCACTTCCAACAACAAAATAAGGTACTTTGCAGTTTTAGGCAAAAAGCAACAGAATGATTTAACCTGTTTGGGGAGAGGCTTTTCCCCTCTCTGCTTCCAGCAGCCTTCCTGTCTCCAGGCTCTTAGGGAGAGGGGAGAGGAAACAGGAAATCAGTCTTAAATACCTGATTTCTAATTAGCAGGACAGGTGAAATCAGGCAGCAGACAAACTCTGGTCTTGATCCCTCATCCCTCAGTTTCAGCACTTGCCAAACTGTGGGATGGAGTGCATGTTTTATAATGCTGCACTCCCAGGCCAAACAGGATAGAAACTGTTCAGTATCCTGGGAGCCCTATATATGGAATTTATTACCATCCCCTGGTTTCTGTCACATATCCTCCCCCCCAGCTCAGACCTCGAGGGATGAGCAACCATGGATATTAGGGAGTGCATCCTTGACAACCCATCAGCATTGCCATGTTTGTGCCCTGATCTGTGTTTCACAGAAAATGTAAAGGGTTGTAGGCTTAGGAACCACCTTGTCACTCTAGCATTCTTCTCTCTGTTTTGACACATCCAGGTGAGGGGGGCATGATCTGTGACCAACCGGAATTTTCTCCCCAACAGATATTATTTGAGCGTCTCTACAGCCCACTTTATTACGAGACACTCTTTCTCGACTATGGAGTAATTTTTCTCCTGGGGATTTAGTTTCCTACTTAAATAAAGGATGGGGTGCTCCTCACCTTGAGACTCCTGGGAGAGCACAGCCGCCAGCCCTACCTCAGATGCGTCGGTTTGGACTAAAAACTCTTTAGAGAAGTCAGGTGTGACCAACACTGGTTGGGCACAGAGAGCTTCTTTCAGGCTTCTAAAGGCCTGTTCGGTTTCGGGGGACCACTTTACCATTAGCGGCCCTCTTGCTTTTGTGAGGTCGGTTAGTGGGGTTGCCTTAGTTGCAAAATTGGGAATTAACCTTCTATAGTAACAAATTAATCCCAAAAACGTCCTTACTTGTTTTTTTGTAACTGGCCTTGGCCAATTTTGTATCACCTCTACTTTGAGTGTTTGGGGTTTGAGTAAACCTCTGCCAATAGAATACCCTAGATACTTGGCCTCCTCCAGACCAATAGTGCATTTAGCGGGGTTAGCAGTTAGTTCAGCAGACCGAACTGCGTCAAGCACAGCTTGGACCTTTGGAAGGTGGGATTGCCAATCTTCACTATGGATTACCACATCATCCAGGTAGGCGGCAGCATACCGAGCATGTGGTTTTAAAATTTTATCCATCATTCTTTGGAATGTGGTGGGAGCTCCATGTAAGCCAAAAGGCAGCACCCTATACTGAAAGAGGCTGTCTGGGGTTGAGAAGGCTGTCTTTTCTTTTGCCCTTTCTGTGAGGGGAACCTGCCACTACACTTTTGATAGGTCTAGGGTCATGAGATATCAGGCTTTGCCCAGTCTCTCTACCAGTTCATCAACCCTGGGCATAGTAAAAGGTAAAGGAGAGGTTCCTTAGAAACAGTGCTTCAGCAAAATGGGGTACAATGGCAATAGTTGCTCAAAAATGTAGATGAACAGGTTAGGACAAGGTTAATTGAGTAATACAGAGTATTGGACCCAGTGCATCATAAAGCAGGGAGTGATATAAAAGATTAATCTGTCTTTGGTGAGGACACATTTATAATGCTAGAAAAGCACCTCACCAGACTAGAGAAAATCTCTCTTACCTGCGGCACTGTTACTGGTCAGCAACTCCCCTGAATCCATGAGTGGGGAGAATCAAACTCTTTTAGAAACCTTGATCCATTTTGTGCGTGCATCACGCTGAGTAGGTAAGTATATAGAAGATTATCCAAGGATAGCAGCGGAGCACAGCTGAAAGACGGGGTCAACACCAGCAATGAAAGGGTTAAAATTCTTTTAACCCTTTAATTGCTGGTGTTGACCCCGTCTTTCAGCTGTGCTCCGCTGCTATCCTTGGATAATCTTCTATAAACCCTGGGCATAGGATAAGTATCACATTTTGACACAGCATTTAGTTTACGGTAGTCATTGCAAAAACTTGTTGTACTGTCTGTCTTTGGCACTAAAACTATAGGGCTGTTCCACCCACTTTGGGATTCCTCAATTACGCCTAGTTTTAGCATTTTTTTAACCTCTAAACTTATAGCCTCTCTTTTGGCCTCTGGGATTCGGTACGGTTAAGGTTAACTCGGACCCCCGGTTCAGAGACTAGGTCATGTTCAATTACGCTAGTTCTACCTGGCTGTGTAGAGAAGACCTCTTTGTTTCTTCTCACTAAATTCTGGACCTCTCGTTTCTGATGAACGGACAGGGTTTCAGCTATGCTAACCTCTGGGTCAGTTTCTCGATTCTCTGACGGACCTGGGGGTACTAGGGTTAACAAGACCTCTCTATCTTTCCAGGGCTTAAGTAGGTTTATATGGTAAATTTGCTAAGGTTTCCTCCTACCTGGCTGTCTCACCTTGTAATTAACTTCTCCCACTCTTTCCAAGACCTCCTACTGCACCGACACACTTTATTCGAGCAAATACCCAGTATGTACCTGGCAGATACCTGGAATGCGCCGCTCCTCACCTCTGACAAGCCCCGTTGCATTTGCCTTCCCAGCCTGGGTTCATGCCTGGCTGACGGGCGGCTGATCTGTTAAATGATAATGATTAGGATTTAATAGGCTGCAATCCTTCGCGTGTCTACCAGATGGCATAAATTCATGAATTGTAATGCAGTATATATATATATATATATATACTGTGCAGTATTGCAGCCAGCGGGAATAAAATGCTTCAATCCCTGCCTGGAAAATAACCCAATGCACTTGGGCAGAAAACAGTCACAAACCTCAATACACCCGGGTATACCCGAATTCGTGGGACTAGCCGAGCTCGAATACAGTGTGTCGCCAGTGTATGACCCATGCCACTTAGCAAGGAATTTACTCTCTATGGTGGGAACCAGAACTAGTACTCTATCGCCTGGAAAAAAATTCTGCCCCTAACACCCTTATTATACGTATTCCTCTGTGCCTCTTGAGCTTTTTCCATGTGTTCCCTCACTATAGGTAGGACCGCAGCTATGCGGTCCTGCATCTTGGCAACATGCTCTATTACACTTCTGTAAGGGGTAACCTCTTGTTCCTAAGTCTCTTTGGCTATATCCAGTAAGCCCCTTGGGTGTCAGCCATACACTAGTTCAAATGGGGAGAAGCCTGTGGATGATTGGGGAACTTCCCTAATGGCAAATAACAGGTATGGTAACAAACAATCCCAGTTTTTCCCATCCTTATCGGCCGCCCGACGTAACATGCTTTTTAAGGTTTTATTTGAACCGTTCCACTAAACCATCTGTTTGTGGATGATAGACTGAGGTTCTGAGATGCATGATTTTTAGAAGTTTACGTAACTCTTTTGTTACTTGGGACATAAATGGTGTTCCCTGGTCAGTTAAGATCTCTTTAGGAATTTCCGACCGGGTAAACAGAACTATTAACTCTTTTGCTATGTTTTTAGCAGAGGTGCTACGTAGGGGAACTGCCTACGGGTATCGGGTGGCATAATCTAATATTACAAATATATGCTGATGTCCCCTAGCAGACTTTATTAGGGGTCCTACTAGATCCATAGCAATCTGGTCAAATGGTACATCTATTATGGGAAGGGGTACCAATGGGCTACGATACGCTTTGAACGGGGCGGTGATCTGACATTCTGGGCATGACGAGCAATAATTTGTCATTTCTGCCAGAACCCCAGGCCAATAGAAGCTTCGGAGAACCTTTTCTTTTGTCTTTTCACCCCCTAGGTGTCCCCCCAATGGGTGACTATGTGCGAGGTGTAATTCTACATTACAGAATGTCCGTGGTACCAACAATTGTTTAGTTATAATTGATTTCCTTTTATCAACCCGATATACTAAGTCATTCTCTACCTCGAAGTAGGGGTAGGCAAGTGACCTATCTAGTTGGCCAGGAGTACTATTCTGGTCCCGTATATTCCCCCTTGCTTCCGCTAATGTGGGGTCTTCCCACTGGGCCTTCTTAAAACTCCCAGGACTGACCTCTAGGTCAGCGAAGGTCTTATCCTGTTCTGGGGTGGTAAGCGCCTGGTCAACATCTTGATTTGGTGTATTCCCTACCAAGGTAGCCATGGGGAAGGGAATTTTACAGCACTCATCCTCTTTCCCCTTCTTATTTGGGCCCTCGTCAACCTCTATTTCTGAAAAAGGGAAAGATTTGTTTCTTCTGTTACTTCGTTATGGTCCGCTATTGAACTCTGGGCGCTATTCTGAGAGGAGGACCACATTTTTAGAAAATGGGGAAAGTCGGTCCCTATTAACACATCATGTGCCAGTTTGGGTACTATACCCACTTTGAAATCTAAAAAACCAAACTCTGTTTCAATAAGAACATCAACAGTGGAATATTCGTGATTATCCCGATGTATACAAAAAATTGCCACTCTTTGTGAACTGTTTACCTGTTTTTTCTCAATAGGCAACAGGTATTCGGACACTAGTGTGACCATACTCCCAGAGTCAAGAAGTGCCCGAACCCTCTTACCATTTACCTTTACAAATGCCCACAGATGGTTATTCAAGGAGTCCTCTTGGCTAGGGCCCATACATTGGGACCACAGCGAATAAGGTTCAACGCTTTTGCATTGCATTGGTTCAGCATTTAGTGGGCAGACTTTCGTGGTGTGGCCACTCTCATAACAATTTACACATTTAGGTACATAGTCTGTGTCCCACTTAGAGCCCTTTTTCGGCTCCCCTTGTTGGCTGTTGCCCTTAGTGTGCGAGCTACTGTTGCTGGTGCTGTGTGAAGGCGGTCGTTGCTCTTGAGCCCCATTAACCCTGGTACCATTTTACCGTCTCTGGAAAAGTCCTGGAACCTTGGGTAGTGGGGATGCTCCATGACTATGGGTTGCGGGAGCTCTTCTGCTGCATTGTACCTTTCTACGAGGGCTACCAGCTCATCTGCATTGTGGGGGTCACTCTGACTGACCCAACGGCGTAGGGCAGAGGGAAGTTTCCTCAAGAACTGGTCCATGACCAACCGTTCCACGATGTGGCTTGCTGAGTTGATCTCGGGTTGTAGCCACTTCCGAGCGAGGTGGATGAGGTCATACATCTGGCTTCGGGTGGCTTTATCCAACGTGAAGGACCATGCGTGGAACCTTTGGGCGCGAACAGCTGTGGTTACGCCGAGGCGGGCGAGGATCTCGAACTTCAATTTTGCATAGACGTTAGCTTCGGCTGGCTCTAGATCAAAGTAAGCCTTCTGGGGTTCGCCGCTTAAGAAGGGTGCGATTAGACTGGCCCACTCAACTTCTGGCCATCCCTCTCTCTGTGCCATGCGTTCAAACGTGAGAAGACAGGTTTCAACATGATCTGAGGGCCCCATCTTCTGAAGGTAGTGGCTTGCCCTGGTCATTTTCGGGACTGTGGCTGCCTCTGCCAGTGGGGTCTTAATGATAGTATCTCTCAGGATCTCGAGTTCCTGCTGTAAGCCCTGGGCGAACCGTTGTTGCTCCTCTCTCAGCAAGCGGTTTGTCTCTTGCTGAGTTGCATTCGCGTTTTGCAGAGCTGCATTCGCCTCTTGCTGGTTTGCATTAGTCTGTGGCTGGTTTGCATTAACCTCTTGCAGGGCTATTAACAGCTGTTGCTGGGTTTCATATGTATGTATGTATGTATGTATGTATGTATGTATGTATGTATGTATGTATATATATATATATATATATATATATATATATATATATATATATATATATATATATATATATATACCCTGTCTTCCCATAAGAGAAGGCACAAAAGCAGCAACACTCAGATATAGCAAAAATAAATGTATTAGCAGTGACAAAACAGCACACGATAAACCCAACGTTTCGGTCCTGGCAGGACCTTACTCCTTTGGAACGAAACGTTGGGTTTATAGTGTGCTGTTTTTATATATATATATATATTCATATAGAAAATCCAATAAAGTATAGTATAGAAAGTGCATGAATGCAACAGACTTACCACAACATGGATTGTAAAGTTAACACCTCATATGCCTATTTTTAGAAATGTAATCCAGTTTTGTTGTGTTGCCTGCAACATATATAATCCACATTCTCACTGCATTATAGGACCCAGACAATTAAGAATCCAATATTTGGTAATTGGATCAAAATAGATAATAAAAAGTTTCCGTCTCGAAGCATGTAAAGTTGTCGTAGACTATAGATCCTCAAACCTATTAGGTCATTGAATCACCTAGTTTCCAGTAGCTTGACATACAGATGTAGTCTGTTTGTATCCAGGGTTTTCCTGAACCAAGCCTGTCCCATGCTTGAGATTTCCCAAGAAATTTATGTGAGTTATCTGCGATTTAACCTTGGTTAACTGAGAACTGAAGGTGGGCAGCAATTCGATATGTGGCGTTATATGCAATACCAGCTAGAACCTCAAGTCGGTGATCGAGAGTTAATGTGTCTCCACCCATCTAGCTGTAGGAAAAACATGCTGACAAGGGCTAGGCTGAACGTGTACTACATGTTACATGCTGACAAGGGTTTGGTTGAGTGACACTACATGTTACACTACATGTTACATACTGACAAGGGCTAGGTTGAGTGACAGTCACTGTACTGCATGTTACATTAGGACAAGGGCTAGGCTGTATGTGTAATGGATGTTACATGTTGACAAGGGCTAGGTTCAGTGACACTCACTGCATGTTACATGAGGACAAGGGCTAGGCTGAATGTGTACTGCATGTTACATGAGGACAAGGGCTAGGCTGAATGTGTACTGCATGTTACATGTTGACAAGGGCTAGGTTGAGTGACACTCACTTACTGCATGTTACATGAGGACAAGGGCTAGGCTGAATGTGTATTGCATGTTACATGTTGACAAGGGCTAGGTTGAGTGACACTAACTGAATGTTACAAGGGGACAAGGGCTAGGCTGAATGTGTACTGCATGTTATATGAGGACAAGGGCTAGATTGAGTGACACTCACTGTACTGCATGTTACATGAGGACAAAGGCTAGGCTGAATGTGTACTGTATGTTACATGCTGGTAAGGGCTATAAAACCTTAGTACTTTATGTACAGTACTACTGTAAGTGTATTAAATTTACTGCTAAAAAGTAAAAACGTCTTCAAACAATGAAAAACTTTATTAAACAAAATGTATTCTTTATGATATGAAAAACAATCCCAGTACATTTTATGTTGATTATTGTGAAATTAATTAAACAAGTGTTCGTCCCCATAGCCGTGGGTGTTCCAGGGAAGACGCCTTTTATGCCTTAAAAGGAATTTACAGTATGTTGTCTTTCACGGCTCAGATAAGAACCAGGTCATAATGAAATGGCCTTTTATTTTGTCCATAATATCTCTGCGCAAATTCAAAGACAGTGCTTCTTGCCCCTATTGCAATCATAATTAACCACCCTAAACCACTGAAGATACAGGTCATAACTGACATGGGGCCTCATGCAGTATGCATCGATAAGGCACTTATCTACCACTTATCGGCCAAAATGCCTACTCATATTCAGTAAGCCTCGATAAGTGGACGATAACAGCCTGTATCGCTGAAAAATCTTTTGAACAAAATCAAATCGCCGACTGAGCGCTGATAAACCACTTTTCGACACTTTTCAGAATGTTCATAAACACGCGCGATTCTAGTAGTCACGATTCGCCTATCGCCGCCTATTGCTGCCTATCGTGGCCCTAAATGGTGATTTTCTCCCCAAATCCAAACGCCACAAAAAGTTGGCAGATTGGTGGGGATATGCGTCGATGAGCGGTGATAATTCGGGACTTAGAAAAATGTTGACCTTTTTCCTGCAGAGGATTGATGCCCATTAATACCAGCACCGGAGTCCCCCGGCATGCATCCGATGCAGGAAAAATGCTTTTATAGCCACTTCATTACCTTAGCAGCTAACCGCTAAGGCAATGAAGGGGTTAACCACCCATGCCAGGCTTATTGTGGGTAGTGGGGGTGGGTGAAGGAGGTATTTGGCCCTTGGTGGGTGTTTAGGCCTTGCGGGGGGTTTGCGGGTGGACTTAACCCCTTCATTACCTTAGAGGTTAATACCGCTAAGGTAATGAAGGGTTAACCCTACTGCTACCAACCCGCAAGGTCTAAACACCCATCCTTGGAGCTAATACCCCCTTCACCCTCCCCCGCTACACACAATAAAAACAACACACACACAACAGCCCCAAAACCCACCTCCTAGGCCACAATAAAATTGCAATATTTAATATACTTTAATACACCCCCACCGTGCCCCCCCATACACCCCCACCGTGCCCCCCCATAATGTAAAACCATTATTTGTTTTTTCCCAGTAAAAAAAATCGCCAAATGCACAGTGATAAGCCACTTATCGCCACTTATCAACAGCTTATCAAGTCTAATCGCGGCTCTAGAATTGAGATTTCCTCTCAAAAGAGGGTGGTGAGAAGCTGCCGAGAAGCGGCGAGACAGGACTAAGAAAAATAAATACATTTTTTACACATATGTTTTAATCATGGGGTCTTTGGAGCTGACACGTACTGCTTTGTAGTTGTGAAGCAACAAGAAAGATGATCCAGGGCTCCATGGGTTTCTTTAGGAAAGAATTTATTCAAGATACACAACGTTTCGGCCTCACTTTGGCCTTTGTCAGTCACTTGACAAAGGCCTAAGTGAGGCCGAAACATTGTGTATCTTGAATAAATTCTTTCCTAAAGAAACCCGTGGAGCCCTGGATCATCTTTCTTGTTGCTGTATACCTGGATTGATGCAGATAGCCATCCCTGAACCAGGAGCTCCGGCATTGCGCAAGTATCGCATTTATTTGCATTTATTTGCAATTTTTTGGAGTGCTACACACCCATATATCTCTTTGTAGTTGTGAAGCCATGGTCTTGAAAAATATGAGTTTTAATATATGTGTTGAACTTTAGGACAATATTGTTTCACTGCTTAGGTTATCAAGGGGTTAAGATATCATGTGTGGATGTAATGGTTCTATATGGGGTACATGAATATTTACGGTCAGAAGGCTCAATGAATATTTCTATCGGTGCGTCTTAAAGGTGAAGTTCAAACTAAATCCTACATGTATGTATAAAGTAAGAAATCATTTACAGATGCAGTGGCCATTATTTTAACAAATCACAGCGCCGTTTTCGTGTGTGCTGCTGTACTCCATGCGGCATTAAGCGGCCAATCACCCCAGACACACGTGTTTATCATGGTTGCTTTGTTTGAATTTCATGGATTGTGGGCAATTAAAAGCAATTAAATGAATGAATTGTAATGTGTACAGTGCTGTGCTACTGTGTCAATTTCACGTGTTTAAAAGCCATAACACTAAAATGCCATTTTATGCACTCGCCTGCATTCACGTCTTAACGTGGTATGGTTGAAAGAAATCCCGCGCCATGCCATAGGTATTCCGAGGTATACACCACGTGATTTGTTAAAATAATGGCTGCTGCATCTGTATGTGCCCTGACAAAATACTTCCACGTAAAAATTAAACATACCATACATTTTAATAAAACATTTTTAATGTTTATAATGTAGAAAGCATTAGCAAAGTGTCAGCTCCTTCCTTTTGTGATTGGCTCCGCCTCTTGATCCCCGGCCTCACTCTAGCAATGCACAAATTGAATCTAGTAATTGGCCAGTCCTATAATATTGATGGTCAAACTTTACCACAAGGCTGTGCAATAAATGAATTAAATAACACGAGCAAGCAATCGATTAAAGGATAACAAAATAATCTGCAACGTAGCTAATCATTTGTCAGTGTGCATATTGTATTAATGCACATATTTAATGTGAGAAAATGCATACAATTATGTGAAATCGTCACTTAGAACTGCACCTTTAATATATAAAGATAATTATTCTGACAGTGGTGAAATACAGTGGCGGCCGATCTGAGTCTAAGTCGGCTAGATCCGCGGCTTTCAGATTATCCCGGTTAGGTGCGTTTTTTTGTTGTTTTCGCCCGGAGTGAACTGCGTTATTTTCGCGCTCGTGATATTAGCATTTTATTCTCGCTGTCTGCAATACTGCAATGCCGTGTAAAAACTCAGGGGGGCGTTTGCGAGCTGTTGTCTTGGAAGTCTAATACCTTCGCGGTTCAACCTACGTCAGTACACAGTCTGTGTGTGCGCGCGCAGTAATTCTAAATTTGCATATTTAAAGTATACATGCATTTGCAGTGCTGTTCTGCAGTACAGTATGTCTGAGTATGTCTCATTTGAAAAAAGTTGAAATGCATAGGCGTGTACTGTACTGTAATATTTCGGCATATACAGCGCTCTCCCTTCGCTCAGGATAATTAACTGCACTGCAGGGTATTTCAACTTCTTATCTTCTCTACAATGCAGTACATCTCTCCCACACCATTCCATGGAACGTGTGTCTGGTTTCAATCACATTCCTGCTTGACAGCAGGAATTTACTGCGCATGCGCCTGTAACTTCGCCCACCACTGCTTGCCTGCCTGAGTGAGTGACAAAAAAAAATTAAAAAAATTTTTTAATTGTAATTTTTTTTTTCTCCACAAGCCTGCAAAAACCATCTTACTGTATTACGATATTCAATTTGTGCTGTAGCTTTTGACTGCGACCCTGTGCGTTTGACTGCACATGGTTGATTTGTGTGCTTTTTACGTACTCTATTTGGGGGTGTATTATTATGATGAACTGCCTTTTGAAATTAAAGTACTGTATGTCTTTAGCTTTGAACTTCATGCAGCTGTACCCTGTCACCTCCTCCCCCACGAACGCTAGCTCAAGGATTTGAAATTCCACGGAGTCGTTAATTTTCTGAATCTTGCCATTGTGTTCTTAATCCGTCCATAGCCGAGCTACAAAGCCTCACTGTCCCTGCGTGTAATCCTTTTTGAGATGGGAGCTGCTTACTGCACATGAGTCACCCAAACCCCCCCTCTCCACAGAGTCGTTAATTTACTGAATCTTGCCATTGTGTTCTGAATCCGTCCATAGCCGATCTACAAAGCCTCACTGCGCCTGCGTGTAATTCTCTTTGAGATGGGAATTTTGAGGCTTTGTTTACGGCACGCTTTTGAAAATCCCTTCTCGAATTTGATTTGCACAGAGCATCACCTCTCTATGCGCCTGTGTGTAATCCTCTTTCGGATATTTATTCCTGCTCATTTGCCTGTAACTTTACCCACCACTGCTTGCTTGAGTGCCCCCCAAATTTTTTTTTAATTATGATTTTTTAACTGTTATTTTATCCACAAGCCTGCAAAAACAATCTTGATATTACGATATTAAATCTGTGCGTTTGCCTGCACATGGTTTATTTGTATGCTTTTTATGTACTGTATTTGGGGGGTGTAGGGATCAAATTACAGTATTATGATGAACTGCCTTTTGAAATTACTGTACTCTACAGTACAGTACTGTATGTTATTTCTTTGAACTGCTGCACAACTAATCCTTCATCCCTCCCCCACGCACACACAAACTCTTATCGACAGACACCTCCACAGAGTCATTAATTTTCTGAAGTTATTTAGTCATTTTGTTTTTAATCCGTCCCTAGCCGAGCGTCAATCGCCTCACTGAGCCTGCGTGTACTCTAATCCTTTTAGAGATGGGAGCTTGCTGCTTACTGTGCATGAGTCACCCAACCCCCTCTCTCCAGAGTCGTTAATTTTCTGAAGTAACTGTAGTTAGTCATTTTGTTTTTAATCCGTCCCTAGCCGAGCGTCAATCGCCTCACTGCGCCTGCGTGTACTCTAATCCTTTTAGAGATGGGAGCTTGCTGCTTACTGCGCATGAGTCACCCAACCCCCTCTCTCCACAGAGTCGTTAATTTTCTGAATATTGCCATTGTGTTCTTAATCCGGATATAGCCGAGCTACAAAGCCTCAGTGCGCCTGTGTGTAATCCTCTTTGAGATGGGAGCTAGCTGATTACTGCACATGACTCACCCCACCCCCCCAAACCCTTTGAGGCTTTGTTTACTGTAATGCTTTGGAAATACCCTTCTTGATTTTGAAATGTAAATCTGATTTGCACAGCATTGTGAGAATTGAGAGTTAAAAAACCCATTAACTGATTCATGTTGTTTTGTCATTCATTCTTATTCATTTGTGTACTGTAGGGGTGGGGGTGGGGGTGTTGTGGTTGTTGTCAATGATTATGATTAGCAAGAATGTGAATACATATTTATTTTATTTTTTCAGGAACCAAAAAATACAAATATAAAAATAATCATGAATAATACATAATGCAGTCTTTATTAAGTTCTTCTGGCAGATTGAAATTGGATAAACATTTAGAAAACATTTGTAAAACATGGGGAAACATGAATAATGCACATTTATAAGAATATTATTTAATAATATATACTGTAATTTATAATATATATATATATATATATATATATATATATATATATATATATATATATATATTTATATATATATATATATATATATATATATATATATATATATATAGTAATATTATTTTTTCCGTCTTTATCTTGTTCCTCATTGTACAGTACAGTAGTTCATTGAGAGAGGAGAGGTTTTGTGTACATCATTACTGCTGTTTATATACTGTACATTTGACTGTACAAACAGATTAGACTGGACACAACACTCCACCTCCCCCAGGCCAACCTTTTTTCCTGAAACGACAAGGAAACAAAAAATTAGTGCAGTTATGTGCATACTGTATTATGGCATTGTGTGTTGTGTAGTACTACTGTACATGGCGGTTGCTGCTTTCTCTGGAAATAAAAAAATTGAGCAGTTAGTAGTCAGTTACTGTAGTACTGTCAAACTAGTCTATACTGGAACTTCTGTATACTCTGGCTAATGTTAAATACTATGTACTGTAAACTGATGGCTGGTGCTGCTCTCTCTGTAAAGAAAAAACTGTAACTACTGTATACTCTGACTATTAGGAAAGAAAAAATCTGTGCCATACTTACCTGTATCATACTGTACTTACAATACTACAGTACAGTACTACTTTCCTGATGCTTGCCCATTACGTGCGATCACAATGGGCAACACAGTCGCAATATGGTCTATATATTTATTGCAGCGTTCCACTGTGAGTACATCGTTCCAAAAACTCATTATGCCTTTCGCCAACTCGTCCTTTTTGGAGGGTTTCACAAGTTTCCGGATATGGTCCTTCAGCTGATGCCAGACCATTTCGATCTGGCGATCTGTCATTGGAAAAAAAGGACAATTAGTTTAAGAGATACAGAACACAGTAAAAACAGTGGGAAAAAAACGAGACACGGTTACCGCACTTACTCCGCTGGCGTCTTCACCCAGTTGATACCGCGCTCAAAGATATGCGCTGTTGACGCGGTGTGCTTCAGATAGTTGTTCTGGTAGAAACGGTGACCATCCAGGAACTCGCGTGTGATGTATTGCACTATCTCAGGGACAATGTTGTCTTGGAAGAAATCTTTATTTATGATTCCTATAGCAAGAAAAGAAAAGTGCTCAAAAAACTGCACAATAGTACAGTACAGTGCATACAGTAAGGCTACACTAGTAAAGTACAGTGCATAAGGCTACATTATATTTCATATATTTTACCTTTACCTTCTAAGATGACAATGCATCCTGGTCCATGCCTAGAGATGGAACCCCACACATGCAGCTTCACGGGGTGTTTTGGCCGTGGCTTCAAAGATATGCGGCCTTTTTTGTGGAATGCAAAGCTTGCAAATCTCTCCAGCGACATTGTAGACTTGTCAGTAAAGATGCAATCTTGGAAAGTTTCCCACTGTCGATCCATGATTTTGTTTGCATCCCTTATCATGGGGTACGCTCTGTAATGACAAGGAATAAATAATTTTAGCGGTACAGTACAGTTTCCTAAACAACACTTTTACCTCCTGTACTGTCCAGTACTAACCTCACACGTCCATATTTCCATCAAATGCTGCGTCTCATCTTCTTTATGCTGGTCTCGGATACAGTGAGATTGTGATTTTCCTGTACTTATTTTGTCCACCAGAAGAGTTGTCTCCTTACAATGTAAAGAAAAACAATCCGGTAAGTAAAAATATTAGAGACAGTAGATCAACAGGATACAATATATTGTTCTATTAATATGCAGCAATATAAAAAATATATAAACTGTTGTAATATAAATATAAATATAAAATATATATATATAATGTTGTAATATAAATATAAATATACAAAATATATATCCTGTTGTAATATAAATATAAATGTACAAAATATATACTGTATACTGTTGTAATATAAATATAAATATACAAAATATATAACCTGTTGTAATATAAATATAAATATACAAAATATATACTGTATACTGTTGTAATATAAATATAAATATACAAAATATATATACAGTTGTAATATAAATATACAAAATATATATAATGTTGTAATATAAATATAAATATACAAAATATATATCCTGTTGTAATATAAATATAAATATACAAAATATATACTGTATACTATTGTAATATAAATATAAATATACAAAATATATATAATGTTGTAATATAAATATAAATATGCATTTTTTGGTTCTAAATTTTTTTAAAAAGTTTTATAAATATACTTACGCGTTAGTTACCCTTGGTTTTTTCCGTGTGCATGATAGCTCACGGTGGTTGCTGGCACAACGAGGCCAGAAGTAGCTAACCAGCGTTGGATAGCAGCAATTCGTTGTCGCTCGTGTACATCTCCTTAATTCGCATGCTGAGATCCTTGGAAATCTTTTTAACAGGCATTGCTGCGAGTAGAAAGAAATACAAACACAAGAATGTATATTCGATGTTTAGTCGGTGTGTATTCAATGTGCAGTGAATCCACAAAATGGATGGTGTATTTATACGGTAATGACTCACATTAGAGTACGCCCACTTTCAACACCTGTATCTCGCTGCCATGCATAAAAGGTTACACACTTTGCATAGCCCACCACTCGATGATCTTTATCTGAACTTGCCCTTGTCCAGATACTGCATTATGCCATCAGCTTCCATGGATCAACCCCGATTCTACAGACGCAGGAACACACTCGCCTCTGCCGTGCCTGTCAAGCAGAAAAAGCGAAAGGCGGTTGCCGTTTCCACGCCAAGGCAAAAGCAACAGGCTAAGAAAACCTTCTGCTGACTCCAAAGGCTAAGGGTTTTCATAGACATCAGCCTTATTATGTCAAGAAGATATACGGTGATATACTCTCGACGCAAAACGATTGGCAGCCAACCCATCGAACCCGCAGACCACTTCCTCACATACGCTTCGATGACTCTGCCGCCGCTGTCCCGGAAATCTTCAGCCCGTCTTCTCCACCCCTCGTCCTCGATGCTGACGCTGCCCTCCCGGAAACCCACAGGCTATCCTCTCCAGTTCTATCCGACGACGCTGCCTCTGAAATCCACGGGTCACTTTCTCCTTTGCTCTTAGATGACTCTGCTTCTCGCCCGGAAATCCAAAGTTCACTTTCTTCATCCGTCTTCGACGACGCTGCCGCTTCTCCTCTACCGGATATCCACAGGTCACCTCCTCCTGCCTTCTTCGTCGACACCGCCGCTTCTCTCCATGGAACCCCCATCTCATCCTCCGTTGCACCCCTCCACCCAGATGTCCACACGCCATGCACAAGAAGCAGCTCGTTAGACCGGATGCTGAATGGATAAGTGTGGATATCCCCGAGAACTCTATTGTGCTGGCAAAGATAGATCTGCTTCTGGAGACAATGCTAAATGTGGAGCAACGGATGCTACATATGGATCAACGGATGATACATATGGATCAACGGATGGATCGACGGATGGAGAAGATAGAGGCTGACATAGCGGGTATACATCATTTGCTCTGTGTTAATTCCCCTGTTTCCCCGACGCCGGAGCTTGGGGGTGACATGGATGTGATGAATGGGAGCATCGACCCCCTTCCATCACCAAGCGCACCCCCTCCACCAGAAGATGTAGTGTACATGTATGCCGTTGAGGAGGACATGACAACCCTGTCAAGACTACGCCAGGAGACAACACGGCGACCAAGACCAGAGGAAAGTTTCCTCCCAGACAACCTACCATCAACCATCACCTCAAGCACACCCACTCGCAGAAGACCTACATTCGCTCGCATCGATACGGTGCCCGACATCACCCTGTGCAATCTGCCACCGGCACTCAGGGAGAAGTATAGGGTGATGAGTGCTGGTGCACCCCATAAGTATGCCTTGTTACTTTTTAAGCACCATGTTCCCTACTCGTTGTACTGCGACTGGGCCTTCAGAGTGAACTACGAAGGAAATCGCGTAAAAAAGGCGCTTCCTGCCAATTTAAGAAAGAACATTCTGGATGAAATGCGGCGCTTTTATCCAATTACAGATCCTGTAATGAAAGGCGTTCAAGACTGCATTAATGGCGTTTTGCGCCATGCAAGGAATCGGCCATGCACGGACAATGTGGTGGACTTTCTGGTTTAATCACGGGAACTGTAAGACCAAATTGTTGTGCTGAACTGTGCTGTACATGTTTTGACCTGCTGAACGTAAATAAAGGAGATGTTGTTGTGTGTTTTTTAACTTGTATTTATACAGAAATGTTTTAACTTGCTGTCCACACACACAGGACCTGCACAATTCCAGTCCCTGAGAGCCGCAAACAGGCACGGTTTTCCATGGTTACCCTGAAAACCGGGCCTGTTTGCTGCCCTCGAGGACTGTACTGGTGCAGACTGTTTTGCCCACCCTCCCACTGTATATGTTTTGACTTGCCGTTCTTTAATAAAGGAGATGTTGCGTTTTGTATATTTTATGAAAAAAGAATTTGTTTTTAAAACATGTGACTGTAAACCATACTGACTGACATACATGTTTTCACAACAGTAGCAGTAAACCATAAACCTGTTGATGTTTTGAATTGCTGTGCACTTAAAATGTTTCTACATTGTACAGTATTTGTAAATAAATGTTTTTGTACTTACTCCACCAATAAAAGAACATGTTGATTTGTTTTACATTGTTCCATTGGCTCCTTTGCTACTGTAACAAAATTACAGTGTTTCTAGAATGTACCCTACTGCCCAGGCACACTGTACTGTATACTGTAGGCATGATCAGTGCAAGAGTATTAAAAAAAATAGAATACACATACAGTAATGTACTGTACTGTATGTACTGGCACTGTATAGAAGACACATACTGTACTGTACTGTATGTACTGGCACTGTATAGAAGACACATACTGTATGTACTTTAATACATGTAGAATAAATGCATAGTTTTTATTTTTTCGGGTTTATTACTGTTTATAAAAAAGTATTGTATACTGTACGGCCGGAAAACATCAGCATACTTTTCAGGTACAGTATTCTATCCTAATCAATAACAACGGCCACTAAACTGTAGACTCCGGTACGTAGGTTTTTCAATCCGATTCAGCAATGTGCAGGCATTGTTACACAAAGCGATATTATCCATCGAAATCCCTCCATTAGCCGTTTTCTTTTCTGAGGAAAAACAAAAAGAAAAGTACTGTAAACAGTAATGGTCAGCCCCCTAAAGATGTTCTCAGACAGTCCCACCAATAATTTTCTCGGGGGGCGTCTACTGTTCACATGCGCATGCACCTACCGTCGATGTAATGACACGCATATGCGTTTCAAGAAGGTTCCAATGCGCATGCGCCTAGCGTTCAACCAATTGTTCAGTATCTGCAGTACAGTACTGTAGAAGCCGCTCAGCCAATGATATTGCTTACAGTAGAATCGCTTGACTTTTGAATCGCACCAATATTGATACTGTATTGTCAAAATAAAAAAAACACAGAAAATAATTCGGCAACAATACTCACCATAGAATTTCAAATTCAGCTGGCGCCGGTGCCATTCCACTGCCAGTCCAGTGTTCTTGATCATCCACGTCGATAGTTTGCAGCGGGACTAGTCTACCTGTAGTCAGCTGATGAGGCTGGAAATTGCTTAGGTACATGCAAGCTTTATCGAAACTGCACGCGAAATCTGGCTCAGGCATTCTGGATAGACAGCAAGGGTTGTCACTGACGGTGGGACCGTTATTGGAAGCCGGTACCGGTGCATTGCTTGGCAGCGACTGTCGTTTCTTAGTTGGTTTTACACGACCCTTTGCCTTATGCCGTCTGCATGATCATAGATAGAGGAAAAAGCCGGTGATACACACCAATACTCTCCAACAAATTGTGGCTCAATACGATAAAAACAGGGATCGCTACATAACCTTTTCCTTATTGCACGCTTGCACGTTTGAGGAGCTGGCGAAAATTTGTAAAAGTCATAGTTTTCGATAAAATACTGATAAATTTGTACAACTGTTGCCATCTTATCATCTGTTGCATTAATCGCGGCCCATATCAAATACGCGTAACTTCTGTCAGGTTTTTGGAAAGCGGGCTGCACTTGAACACTCATGGTGGGCGGGTCCCTGGAGAATACTGTAACCGAAACTGGTCTTTGTCTTTCTTTAATATGAAAAGCCTAAATTGATACATTTTTGCAACCTCTTCCTTCAGTCTCAAGGCCAAGTTACAATAGCACACTGTGGTATCTTTTTTAAACGAAACACCTGCAAGTCGACACATTACTGAATCGCATGCGTATTACAATTCATGAATATCTGCCATCTGGCGGACACGCGAAGAATTGCAACCTATTAAATCCGAACCATTCTCAATAAACGCATCAACCGCACGTCAACTGCGCATGACCCGTGGCTGAGAACGCAAAATGAATGCGGAATACTCCAGGTGAAGTGCGTCGCATTCCAGGAAAAAGCCAGGGAAAAAACGGCGATGTGTTAGACTCAGATTAGCCGCAGCATTATGGTTTCACTGGTTACATATGTTTAAACCTTGAATAATCATGGGTAACCTATTCAATACATGTTTTATTCTGTCATCGAGCAACAATGTTTTTCTTACTATGGTCTTTAGCCCTTTCAATCAATCTTTCAATATTTTTTTCATTTTTTTCACATGTGACGATTCTGTTGATTGTGTTAGTGTGGGAATTTAAAGGTCAAAATGTTTAAATGCTTGACTAACAATTATTCGCAACCGCTAATTGCCACTCCAATTTCAAACTGTTGGGTACGTTACAAATCATGACATTAGAAACATCTGTTTTTCTTTGTCTAACCAATGTATACGAATAGGTACGTCACATCTTCAATAATGATCAGGTTATAACGATTAAGTCATGATAATGAACACATGTTCAATCTTTATAAAAACACATGGAATGTATTGTTTCTAATTATTTGTTGTAACAGCGTTAACTATTTCAAGTCAAATGTCTTGATAAGAAACCTACTTATAACAATCAAGTCTCACACTTACTTCATGGTTGAGATGGCGGATTCATAGTTGGTGATGTAGTTGAGACACATTATGGTGAGAATGACAGCCCCGGCTTTGGAGGAGAGAGAGAGGAGAGAGAAGAGATGGGAGGGGAGGGAAGAGGGAAGAGGGGAGAGGAGAGGGACAAGAGAGGAGAGGGACAGGAGAGGAGAGGGACAGGAGAGGAGAGGTAGAGGAGGGAGGTGAAGAGCGGGGAGAGGACAGAGGAGAGAGGCAAGGAGAGAGGTGTGCCCCATCAATAGTTACCCACTATCATTTGAGCTTAGCAGCAATCTTTGCTCTTTATGAACAGTTAAGCAAAGAGATAGATTCTGTAACAGGCAGAGGTCGTGCAGTCCCTGGCCTTGTTAAAATGCTGAGCACATTACATTTTCCTGCTTCTGCGTCTTTCCAGACAACTGTGGGCATAGTAGGTGAAGTCTCACAGTCGGCATTCTCGCGGGCCCTTAGCCAGTTTCTATGTGCACTGACTAGATGTGCTAGGAATTATATTAATTTTCCTAGAGAGCAGACAGAGTGGCTGGAACTAGGGAAGGCTGTAACTAGGAAATGGATTTTATAACATAGCCAGGCTACCCTGCGTGATGGGTGCAATAGTGTCACAGTTGTGCTCGCCACAAACCTGGGTCGGACCGTGTGGCTGAGGTGGGGTTGTATAAGCCCCGACCTTAGACTGCGCAGGCTGATCCGGATTGTGCAGTTCGTAGTCGTACATAGCAGGGTCGGGACTGGAGAAGGCAGAATCGTCAGTGGACAGGCCAGGGTCAGGATTGGAGACATCAGGGTAAATGTTATCGGAGCTGAGTTTTGGTAACAGGAAGTCAACTAGGTCCCGCTTCAGCATAATAGCTGTAGGGCGGGAGCGGGTTCTGCACGTGCGGCAACCATGGCACATGTTACCGGTCTCAAGAAGGGATAGGCAGACCGTAGTGGGCACACCGCCTGGCAGCACTGGTAAACCATTGCTTCAGCGCAAGAGTCCAGAACGAGCCTGTGCAAGGAGAGAGAGAGCTACAGACCTCAGGACTCGTAGACCGGCCTCTGCTAAGGGAAGGGCAGAAGGCCTCAGGAAACATGGAGCTGAAGTAAGCACAGGAGGTCCTCCGCTTCAGCACAGGAACCAGGACACGGCCTCTGCAATGGAGAGAGAGCAGCAGGCCCGGGAACCAGTAGACAGGCCTCTGCTATTATGGAACGACAGCAGGCCTCAGGAAAAAGGGAGCTGAAGTACACACTGGAGAGTCCTCCGCTTCAGCACAGGAGTCAGGAACAGGCCTCCGCGTGAAACTAGCAGCAGGTCTCAGGAAAGCAAGAAACACAGGCCTCTACGTAGAGAGTAGTAGCTGGCCTCAGGATACTCGGAAACACATGCCCCTGCATGAAGACTAGCAGCAGGCCTCAGTAACTAGAGGAGAGAACTAGAGAGGTTAGTATACCAGGAGACAAGCCTAGGGCTTGTGGCAGAACACGTGTGACATCCAGGAAGGATTATGCTCGGCAGAGAAGCATTGTGGGAAGGCTGTATTTAAAGGTCAGTGAACCTATAACAGAAGGGGCGTGTGACAGCATTGCTTTAATGAGTGAACCAAGGCTGCAGTAAATATCAGGGGCAGTGTTCCAGGACTGCACAGGTCTGTAAGGCAAGGTAAGCAGTAAACTAAGGTGCGGATCCGTTACAAATAGATTGCACACATGTTGCACTGACCCCGCCGACTGTAGATGAGCATGTGTACCATAACAGGAAACACATTCACTCCATCAATGTGCAGGTCGTATGCAATGCCAACAAGAACATTCTGAGTGTGGTAGCCAAATACCAAGGATCCGATCTACGATTCCTCTATTCTGAGAAACTCATCAAACTTCCATGCTTTTGAAACGGGTCATTTTGGGCATGGTTGGCTGGTGGGTGAGTATATCTAATATCATTAAGCATTAATATCACATTTGTTTCATGTGTATATCTTTTAGACAGAATAGTCAGATTACTTGGATATATCTCCAGTTGGTTATACTCAGATCTATATTAATTATTAGTTTCACCTATATGTTGGAATGTGTAAAATAGTTTTTCACATACAAATTTGCATGTGAATATAGTATTTCACATATATAAAGACACAGACACATACACACACCTTTTAATCACAACAGCTGTTACTGTATGTCATCAAGAACATTCTGTATACAGATGCAGCCACCAGTATCCGATCACTTGCCTAGGTAAATACTAATGCACCTTAGAGTAAATGCCTCAACATGCCTCAACATTTCTGTGAGATTCCTAATGGCCCATCAGATTAACACAGCAAGGGTCCCTGCAGTCCCATTCAGTTTGTGTTATTCCGATGAACCATTAGGAATGTAAAAAATATGTTGAGGCATGTTGAGACATTTACAGTGAAATTGCCCCAGTTTTTCCAAGACAAGTGACCTACAGATGCAGCGGCCATAATTTTAAGAAATCATGGCGCCGTTTTCGTGTGCTTTGCTGTTTTCCACGCGGCATGAATGCAGCCAATCGCCTCAGGCACATGTGTTTATCGCAGTTGCTTTGTTTGAATTTCATGGATTGTGTGCAATGAAATGCAATGAAATGAATTAATTGTAATGTGTACAGTACTGTGCTACTGTGCTACTGTGTCCATTTCTGGTGTTTAAAAGCCACAACACTAGAATGTCATTTTATGCACTCACTTGCACTCGCGTCTTAAGGCGGTACGGTTGGAAGCAATCCCGCACCACGACATGGGTATTCCAAGGTATGCAATGCGTGATTTGTTAAAATAATGGCCGCTGCATCTGTAATACTGCTGACTGCATCTGTAGTTGTAGCAAACATAGATACAACATTCAATCATGACAATTATGAATTCCAAAAATATGGGTGAATAATTTGCCATACTTACAGTACATTCAGCAAGAATGCGTCAAAAACAGAAATCTACATGTTGGATGAGACTATCATATATGTATACACACCTCACATCTGATAATACATAGTTCTTGTGAAACTCTAGAATGTTTGAGGTCAGTAATAAGACATATTTGTGTACATATTTACATTGACATATGTGTAACTATTTGTACAGCCGCGGACCCTTTTATTCTCCAACATCTCTGAATTTTTTCGGGATTTTTTCCAAATGCCACGCACTTCACCGCACTTCACCACGTTCATGCCCTATTCACACCCGCGGTTGATGCGCGGTTGATGTGTTTATTGATAATAGTTCGAATTTATTTGGTTGCAATTCTTCGCGTATCCGCCAGATGGCAGATATTCATGAATTGTAATGCGCATGCGCTTCAGTAATGTGTCGACTTGCAGGTATTTAAAAGAATACATCAGAGGGCCATTGTAAATTGGCCTTGGGACTGAAGAAGTTACAATAATGTATCAATTTAGGCTTTTCATATTAAAACTAAACACGCAGTGTCTGGTGTTCTACAGTATTGTCCTGAGAGTTCCGAGATGAGTGCACAACTGCAGTCCATGTTCCAAAAACCCGACAGAACGTACGCTTATTTAATATGGGCCGCGATTAATGCAACAGATGATAAGATGGCAACAGTTGTTCAAATTTATCAGTATTTTATCGAAAACTATGAATTTTACAAATTTTCACCAGATGCTCATGTGTGGAAGCGTGCATTAAGGAAAAAGTTATGTAGTGATCCATGTTTTTTTCATATTGATCCCGATGTTATTGGAGGATATTGGGGTGTATCACCGGGTTTTTCCTGTATCTATGATCATGGAGACTTCAAAAAGCGAAAGGTCATGTTAAAATCAACTAAGAAACATCAGTCGCAGGCAAGCAATGCGCCAGCACCGGCTTCCAATAACGGTCCGACCGTCAGTGAAAACCTGGTAACCGACAACCCTTGCTGTCTGTCCCCGCCCGGATACCTGCACTGAACAATTGGTGGTACGCTAGGCACATGCGCATTGGAACCTTCTTGAAACGCATATGCGTGTCATCACATCAACAGTAGGCGCATGCGCATGTGAACAGGAGACACCCCCCGAGAAAATTATTGGTGGGAATGACTGTGGGAACTTCTTTAGGGGACTGACTGACCATTACAGTACAACTTTTACTTTTTTTTCCTCAGAGAAGAAAACTTTGTCATCTCATGCAGAAAAGAGAGGGAGAAGGAGTGGATCAGTGAGTAAAGACACTGACTGACACTGAGATTGCTGCAGGGGAGCCTGGTTCAATTCCCGGTGTCGGCTCCTTGTGACCTTGGGCAAGTCACTTTATCTCTCTGTGCCTCAGGCACCAAAAACATAGATTGTAAGCTCTACGGGGCAGGGACCTGTGCCTGCAAAAATGTCTCTGTAAAGCGCTGCGTACAATTAGCAGCGCTATACAAGAACATGCTATTATTATTATTAAAACGGCAAATGGAGGGATTTCGATGGATAATATCGCTTTGTGTTACAATGCCTGCACATTGCTGAATCTGATTAAAAAAACACGTACCGGAATCTACAGTTTAGTGGCCGTTGTTATTGATTAGGATAGAATATCTGAAACAGTATGCTGTTGTTTTCAGACCGTATACAATACTTTTTTAATATATACTGTATAATAAACCCGAAAAATATGTTTGTGAAGAAAATAAAAATAAAAAATGAGGAGAAAAAAAAAATATTTTTTTTTTGGTCACTCACTCTTGAACTTTGCAAGCAAGCAGTGGCAAAGTTACAGATGCATGCACAGTAATCATCAGCTATGTACTGTAGCTCCCATCCCAAAGAAGATTACACGCAGGCGCAGAGAGGTGATGCTCGGCTAGGGACGGACGATTAAAAACACAATGACAAGCTTTAGAAATGGAATGGTTCTGGAGAGGTGTCTGTCGATAAGAGGTTCAAATCCTTGAGCAAGCCTTGTGTGTGTGTGTGGGGGAGGGGGGTACAGAATACAGCTGCATGAAGGATTAGCTGTTCTGCAGTTCAAAGAAATTACATATTTTCAAAAGGCAGGTCATCAAGATATGCTTGTGGAGAAAATAAAAACAAAAAATGAGGAGAAAAAAAAAATATATTTTTTTTGGTCACTCACTCTTGAACTTCGCAAGCAAGCAGTGGCGAAGTTACAGACGCATGCGCAGTAATCATCAGCTATCAAGCAGGAATGTGATTGAAACCAAAAAGACACACATTCAAAGGAATGGTGTGGGAAAGGTTTACTGTACTGTAGATAAGATAAGAAGTTGAAATACTGCAGAGCAGTCAATTATCCTGTGTGTGTGCAGGGGCGAGCGAGGGGATAGCGCTGTATATGCCGAAATGTGATACTGTTACAGACACACCTATGCGTTTTAACAATTTTCAAATGAGACATACAGTACAGCATTGCACATGCATGTATAAATATGCAAATTTACAATTACTGCGCGCGCAAACGCAGACTGTGTACTGACGTAGTTTGAACTGCTAAAGTATTAGACTTTGAAGACAACAGCTCGTGAACGTCCCCCAGAGTTTTTAGACGGTATTGCAGTACTGCAGACAGTGCTAATAAAATGCTAATATTACGAGCGCTAAAATACCGCAATATACTCCGGAAAAAAAAACCATACTGCATTTGCCCGCGGTTATCAGAGTTGCGCCGCTACGGCCGCCCTAGGGTAAAGGCGGAAGCCACTGTAATTTCGATGTGTTACAGGTGATTCAGGATATGGTATTCGACCATGGCTTCTAACCCCACTGGTGAACCATCAATCCCCTGTGGACATTTGGACTGTTAAAAAGTCAATTCAGATGTCTAGATAAATCTGGCGGTGCCCTACATTACAAGACTGAAAAGCTTTGTAACATAGTAATATGTTGCTGCATTCTGTCACAACCTTCCAGGCAAAATACAGGTGGTCTCGACGAGGACTCTCTAGTCCATGCTAAAGGGGATCATGAGCAGACAGCAAGTGGGGTGGAGACACGGCAGAATGTGATTGCAACATATTCCTCAGGTAAGCTGCAAGTAATATTTTCATATAAATGTATACTGCCCTTAATGTTCTTTTCATTTAAATGTACTAATATTTTCTCATCACAGTATAGTGCAGTCTGCACAAATCTTGGGTATACAACCTCTGCAGTGTGTACATGCTCATCTAACTATGGTATGTGAAGCTTAAACACATTTGTTATAACCATGCAAATAAATATTAATCATGTGTGCATGAGGGATCAATATAGTACATGTACAAAAGGAATCAAAAAGTATTTCTTTTGTGTACAGTATGCATGAAATTAATGTGATATTGATGTCAGCTGAATAATAATTAAGACTTCATATGTGAAGTCAGTTTACATAAGTGAGTGTAACGCTTGCGCTGACAACGAGCAAGACAGGACCCCGGTACTGAGGTGAGGAAGTAGCAAACCACGCACCCACAGCAGCAGAATTGTGCCTGGCAGGCGGATTGCCAAACGTAGCCGGGTCTGTGTTGGAGAAAGTGGATTAATCGATACTTGCCAAGGTCTTGGAGTGTTCAGAATAGTCAAAGTCTTTTAGCCATGGTCTGGGATTGGAGAGATCAGAATTGTAGAAGTCCGTATAGCCGTGGTCTGGGTTGGAGATATCCACAAGGTCGAGGGTAAGCTGGGGTCAGTATCCAGAGAGATTTCAAGGTCAAGCCTGGTCGGTACACAAAGTGTGAAACTGCAAGATAAACACAAGACAAGGAGCAGGGCACAACAGACGTAGGAGCTCAAGGCTACAAGAGGTTATGCTCAGCAATGACTGAGAGTGTGAGCAGGGTACTTATAAGAAACAGGAACCAGTAGCAAGAGAGGCAGAGTGGAGGTGTGGCCTCTGCGGAGGCAAGGATTGGAAGCAGGAGACAAGTGGGCTAATGAATACTTGCCATGCAGCTGGGGAGCGGTGTACGTCGTCACATGTGCGCACCGCATGTGACAGAAGCACAGACTGTCCGAGGGGGCAGAGCTAAGCTCTGTGTCACACTAGAAGGGCTGCACGTGCGTGCTCGCTCTGCAAGCAGAGCGGGGATGCGCACATGTGCTGGTTCCAGAGCGGAGGTCTGAGATGAGAAAGGGAAGGAGGGAACACGTCGCAAAGGATGTGTTCCTCCATTCCTTACAATGAGGTACATTAAAATTGAGTTTTTTCTATGTATTAGATGAGAGAACCAAATTATTTATTACACTCTTTCCATTTAAACATCTTATTTAAATATTTACATTGATTTACAGCTGTGCCAGCCTTTATTCTTAAGCCTCGCACGCCATACCGCTCTGAATACCGGGTCATGACGCGTTATGTTTTTCAACCGTATAGCAAATGACTCGGGTTTCTATCAGTTTTCTATCGCATGCAGAATCCATTTATCGGGCAGTGAAAATTGCATTTTAGCGTTGTCTGCAATACCGTCTAGAAACTCAAGGCTGTGGCCTTAAAAGTCTAATAGCAATTAAACCTACTGCCGTACATTTCAGCAAGTCTGTGTGTGTAATTAAATTGTAATTTGAAGATTTATATTTGAAGCAGAGATTAACGTTACGAGTTCATACTGTGTAGAGTAGTCTGAGGCTCCTTAGCCATACATATAACAAATATGAGGACACATTCAGTACTGTACTGTATACAGGATGCTAAAGGGAAAAGAATTACAGTATTACAAAAATATAACGTCGCGTCTTCTTCCGAATATAAAATAGTTTTTCCGCTCATGCGGATTGGAACATTGTTGAAACGCATACTTTATGCGTGTCATCACATTTCTATACAGAATGTACTATTTATTAATCAATACTTTTGCTAAGCTTGCTTTTCTTTTCCTACTGTTTATATTTTATGCGCATGCGTGTACTGTATGTCTGTATGCCTGTGTACATTCTTTATGAGGTGGGTGACATAGTACTGTGA
The DNA here is from genome assembly GCF_040206685.1 of Ascaphus truei. NCBI lineage: Eukaryota > Metazoa > Chordata > Amphibia > Anura > Ascaphidae > Ascaphus > Ascaphus truei. Next base: position 238,314,261 of record NC_134483.1, read on the forward strand.
TTTTTATTTGGGGGTGTGGGGATCAAAACATTACGATGACCTGTTGAAATATTTATTTGAACTACAGGTAATCCATCATACAGCGCTCTCCCCTACCCCCCCCCCTCACACACACAAGGCTCAAGGATTTCTACTTCTTTTCGACACCTCTCCCAAACCATTAATTTCTAATGGATGGCTTTCTGGCTTGAATCTTCCCGAGCGTGGTGTCCCATTTCTGCGCATGCGTGTATGACTTGCCATTCTGTTACTGTTGAAGTTCAAGTCAGAAAAAAAAGTTTTTTTAAAAATTTTTTCGGTTTTCGACATTGGTTGCATAACAATTCTGGATATTCTGAGAATCAAGTTTTAAAAAAATATTTTTTTTCGTTTCTCGACATGGGCTTGCATACCGTAACAATTCTTGATATTCTTAGAATCAATCACTAGTCTAGCTTTTTAATTCTACACTAGTCATGTACGTACTTTATGAGGTGGGTGGCATACTGTGATTTTTATTTGGGGGTGTGGGGATCAAAACATTATGATGAGATGACCTGTTCAAAATATTTCTTTGAACTGGTAATCCAGCATACAGTGCTATCCCCCTCCCCGCACACATACACAAGGCTAAAGTATTTCTACTTCTTATCGACACCTCTCCCAAACCATTCATTTGTAATGGGTGGCTTTATGGCTTAATTTAATAATTTAATCTTCCCGAGCGTGTTCTCACATTTATGCACATACGTGTATGTCTCATTTGATCCTTGTTGAAACGCATATGCGTGTCATCACATTTAGGTGCATGCGTGTATGACTTCTCATTTAATTTGAATGTCAAGTCTGTCTGGAAAAAAAAATATTTCTTTGAACTAATAATCCAGAATACAGCGCTCTCCCCGCCCCCCCCCCCCTCACACACACACAAGGCTAAAGTATTCTACTTCTTATCGACACCTCTCCCAAACCATTAATTTGTAATAGTTGGTTTAGTTTAATCTTTGAGGCTTTTTAATCTTCTTGAGGCCTTTGAGGCTTAACACATGCGCTGTGTGATAATCCCTTCCCGAATGACGCCCCATGCACATACCAAGAGAATTGCAAGTTTAAGGGCCGGTGGTAACTACTGTAGCACCTTCAACAACACCCCCGCCCCCACCACCACCACCACCACCACCACTTCACACACAAAGCCTTCCATGCAAACAAACCAACGTCAATAGAAATGCTTATACACACACAAAGCCAAACTTTACCCAAAGCAATTAACCTGTGATAAACCCTACATGGAGAATACCCCAAACATTCAAATTGAATTTAAAGTTCAAAATAAAATAAACCCTTTTTAAAGGACTGATTTAAATAAACCATAATCTGAATCATGTTCAAAAAAATTAACAATTTTTGACATTCTTTCTTTTTCTTTGGGGGGGAGGAGTTGTTTAAATGATTTTCTGGAAATTTCAAGGTACATATTTTTTATTTTATCAGGATAATCATGGCAAAATGAAAAATGCAAATAATCATCAATAATACAAATGTATTATTATTATTATCCTTGTACTGTACTGTAGTTCTTCTGTCAGTTTTAATTTAAGGGCCGGTGCTCACTTCACCATCACTTGACACACAAAGCCTTCCTTGCAAACAAACTAACGTGAATAGAAATGTTTATCCATACCTCCACCCTCCAGACTGAGCCATTCATCAAAAACTTGTGAGGCTTTGAGGCTTTGTTGAGCTGTGTTATCTCCCCAGTTCATGCACGCACGATAACAGTCATTCTTGTTTTTGTTTTTTTGGCATGGGATGAGTTAAACCGCTGGCCATAAGATTTCTCTGAACCACTAATCCCTCAGACACTGCAGCCCACCCCCAACCACATCACACACAAAGCCAAATTTTACCCAAAGCAATTAACCTGCGATAAGCTCTTCATGGAGAATACCCCAGAGATTCAAATTGAATTTCAAGTTCAAAATAAAATAAACCCTTTTTTAACGACTGATTTTAATAAACCATAATCTGAATCATGTTTTTGATAAATTAACCATTTTTGCCATTCTTTCTTTTTCTTTGGCGGAGGGGGCGTGGGGGTGGGGGGGCATAAATGATTCTCGGGAAATTTAAAGGTAATTTTTTTTTATTTTATCAGGATAATCATGGAAAAATGAAAAATACAAATAATCATGAATAATACAAAATTTACAGTCTCTATCTTCTTCGTCATGGCCGCATTGCATTCTGTAGTTCATTGAGAGAGGGGGGTTTGTGTAAATTATGACTGATGCTACTGTACACAATACACAATGTTCACCAATTTTACACATGATACCCCTCCCTCCGCTCGTCTTTTTTTAGTGCAGCTCTCTTTGAAAAGAAAAGAAAAAATGAGTGCAGTAAAGTGCATATAATGGCATTGTGTACAGTATTACTACTCCATATTGGACTATGCAGTTACTACTATAAAACTATACTGTGGAATTATACTACATTATAACTACTGTATACTGTATAAAGTATAATTACTGTATAACTACTGTACTTTATAACAAGATTTGTAGTGCAGCTCTCTCTGAAAAGAAAAGAAAAAATGAGTGCAGTTAAGTGCATACTGTATAAAATAATCTATGCCATACTTACCTGTATCATACTTGGTGTACCTGTACTTATCATACTACAGTACCTTACTACTTTCCTGATGCCTGCCCATTACGCTGTATCACAATGGGCAACACGGTCGCAATATGATCTACATATTTAGAACATCTTTTAACGGTGAGCACGTTGTTCCAATTCATCCTTTTTTGACGGTTTCACCACTTTTCTGATATGATCCTTGAGCTGATGCCATACCATTTCGATTGGATTGAAATCTGGTGATCTGGAATTGAAGGGGGGAAAGAAGGAGAATTAGTTAAAGAGATACACAGTAAACAGTGTAAAAAAAGGAGAAACAGTTACTGTACTTACTCCACTGGCGTCTTAACCCAGTTGATACCGCTGGCAAGCATATGAGCACTATACACGGTGTATTTTGGATCATTGTCCTGGTAGAACCAGTGACCGTCTGGGAATTCACGTGTAATGTATTCCACAATCTCGGGCACTATTTCCTATTTTTCATTTTTGGAAAAATGCTTTATTAATGATTCCTGCAATAAGAAAGGAAAATTGCGCCAAATACTGCACACTTGTACAGTACAGTGCATAAGGCAATAGCACCCCACACCTGCAGCTTCACTGGGTGTTTTGGACACGGCTTCATAGATAAGCGTCCTTTTTTGTGGAATGCAAAAGTGGCAAATCTCTCAAGCGATACAGTTGACTCGTCAGTAAAGATGCACTCAAGTCTCGCTACTTTCGATCTATGCCCATGCCTGGTCCACGCGTTTGATCTTGTTGGCGTCCCTTCTCATAGGATACGCTCTGTAATGACAAGGGATAATTTTAGAGGTACTGTACAGGATCTTAAACCACACTTTTACCTACTATACTGTCCAGTACTATCCTTACACGTCCATATTTCCATCCAAATCTTTTTCTCATTGCTTTGATGCTGCTCTGAGATGCGGTTATATTGTGATTTTTCTCTAGAGCGTTCTTGACCCTTGTGGCACATACCTCATCATTCTCTTCACTTATTTGGTTAACCAGAAGAGTTGTCGCCCTACAGTGTAAAGGAAAAACAACAATTAGTTACAGTAGGCCACAAGTACATACTGGATTATTGGCAGATACTGTATATTCATCTGCAGGCCTACAGTATGGCTAAATATACATATATAAATATATTTGATAGTTATATCAATATACAGCTATAAATTATAATATATATATATATATATAATATATATATATAAAATATAGTTATATAACTATACAGATATATAAATTATTAGATATATATATTTAATATAGTTATATAAATATACAGCTACAGTATATAAATTATAATAGATATATATATATAAATATACTGTAACATTATAATATTACGTGTACTTTATGTGTGTGTGTAACGCTCGGCCTGCCCACAAGCCAGACGAGACCCCAGAACTAAGGTGGAAAGGGTAAAACCAAACACCTAGCAGCAAACGGGGGCATGGCCGGAGTGTGGAAGTAGCGTAGGTGGTCCGGGTAACTAGAATGTTAAATGATACCGTACTTGACAGCTCCGGCGTAGAAAGGTTAAGTTCGTATGCCAAGAGTCGTGGGTTGCAGAGGGCAGCGTAATCGATTGTCCGTAAACCTGGGTCGTGGAGTGGAGAGAGCACCGTAGTAGATTGTCCATGTGCCGTGTCCAAGGGTTGTAGAAGTCTGCAGCGTAGAAAGTCCAAAGCGAGGTCCAAAGGGTTCCAGAGAGCAGCGTAGTAGAGTCCAAAGCAAAAGGTCAAATCCGGGAGGTCAGCAGAATATCCAGGGACAGGAGCAAGCACTGAAAAGACAAGAGAGGCCAGGCAACAGCAGACAGCATCAAGGTACAGAAGCTATGCAGAGCAAAGAGGAAATGGTGAAGGGGTATCATATAGTGGAATGGGACCAATCAGAGAAAGGGGAGTGACGGAGGAGCGGCCCGAAGAAGGACCTAATAAGAGAGCAGAGTGTGAAAGTTTGGGACCAATGGGAGTGAGGGGAGGAACAGAGGAGTGACCTAGGTAAGACCCAGATAGAGGAGAATTGCTAGAAGCAAAGGGAGTGATCAGAGTAAGGGGAGGAGTGGAGGGACGGACAAGGGAAGGGACAGAAAGGGAAGGAGGACCTGAGAGGCAAGGCTGATGAGGAAGGGTCATGCAGGGCATGTGCGTGACATCTGAGGAGGCAGAGAATGGGGAAGGTGCACCGGAGGGTCCAGGAGCAAACAGAAGAAGGGGAGGAGCAGAGGAACGGACAGGGGAAGGGTCAGGTAAGGAAGAAGAAGCGGGGAGGCGGAGCTGACGGGACCGGGACGGAGACACGCAAGGAGCATGTGCCGTATCAGCGGAGGTGGAGTCAGGTGCCCGGCGCCAACTAATGGCGGCTTGGGTGCGCGCGCCCGTAGGGCTGACGCGCGTGGGCTGGAGGTGCGGGGACAGCAGCCAGGAGCAGGGAATGCCGCCGGGGAGCCTGAATGGCCTGTGAAAAAGGTAAGGATGCGCTGGACGTGGGTATACCCGCAGCGCGGTTCCTTACAGTATCCCCCCCCTCGAGGGTCGGACTCCGGACAAACCAGGATGCGCTGGACGTGGGTATACCCGCAGCACGGATCCTTACAGTGTGTGTGTCATACTTTTTACAGTAAACACTATACTGTATACTGCATTGGGGGCGGTGAGTGGGTGAGTGATAATGAGTAATAATGAAGTGAATAATTAAGGAATTGTGGAGTTGCAACTAACTTTGAAATACAATGATCAAGAAGTGTCGACACTTGTTGAAACAAGTCGAACTATGCGGAATTTTCGGGTCTAAGTTACTTAATCGTTGAAATGTTGAAATGAGAATTCAAGAACATGTTCGTTTGCCTAAGTTAAAGTTAAAGTTGGAGGTTGGCACACGGATTTTCGGTGCTTACACCATGTTGGGTGCTTGGGGAAGCCTCTAGAGGGGGAAGGACAAGTGGGAAAGTTTGACCTTGGATCAATGAGGTGCACATGGGAGATCTGGTTCAGGAGCAGAAGAAATTACGAATTGACCACTAACCCATCTTTGCCAACCCCCATAATGAACAATCCACCGTTCCCTTTAGGCTGCTCACAAAAATCCGCTAAGAAACTTAGACAAATGGGCATAACAAGAGCAGAGGATCAAGTAGCTAAGGGTAAAATTATTTCGTTCCAAGAAGCAACCCAAAAAAAACAAATGCAGGATCTCCACATTTTTGGGTAGCTCCAGATTAGACACCTACTGCAGACAATCTCGAAAAATGTAGATTTTCCTAGTTTAACAAAATTTGAGAGACTGTGTGGGGAGGGCAGATGCCAAAGGGGACTCATTTTGGGAATATACACGGGATTACCATCTCATGCAACTACACAAGAACACAATTATATCCTGAAGTGGGCTGAATACCTCAACTTAGAAATAGACATGACGACTGGAGGGATATCTGGGAATCAGCAGGCAAAACCTCAATTTGCACGACCACAAAGGAGATTATATACAAAATGTTGTTTCAATGGTACTTAACCCCGAGTAGACTGAGCCAAATCTTCCCAGGCTCATCAGATCTATGCTGGAGAGGATGTGGCATGAAGGGGGATATGTCCCATATATTGTGGACGTGTCCAGAGGTCCAAAGATATTGGAAAATGGTACAATCCACGATTGAGGAAATAACGGAACTGAGAGTCCCGATAGACCCTCGGACCTATCTCCTTGCTAAACTAATTGAGGAGTTTCAGACGCCTATGAAAACGCTGATCTCTTCCCTTTTAACAGCCGCACACAGCTCCATTGCGGCAGCCTGGAAGAAGGTAAAGGCCCCTTCTAAGCACCCAGTTATACAAAGAATGAATGAGGTTAAATTAATGGAGAGATTAACAGCCCAAATAAACCAGAAACTGGAACGTTTCTATAAGATTTGGGAGCCTTGGCCCTACGATTAGAAATACGTTGGAGCCTGGACTCCTAAAAGAAAAGCCGGTTCCCAGAGAAAGCAAAAGGAAGCGAACATATAACTCAACTAGGAATAATTCGATGTGTTCAAGGTCCCCACCTATGTTCACACCCCATGCCTCCCCCACCCCCACTCCCTGTCTCTTCCTCTTCCTTCTATCTTTTCTCGTCTTCTGGTCCTCCTATTGGACTCGCTGTCTGTTCCCTTCATCTCCCCACTTTTTTACTGGTCAAATGAAGGGGGGAAAAAAAGGCGGGATTACAGATAAATCAAATACTCACCTACAAAGTAAGAGACCATGATCTGTTCCCCCAATAAAACGGGGGAGCTTTGGATGGATACTCAATGTCTTATGTACATTTGGAATGTTTAAAATTAATGCATGTTAATCCTTCCACTGCAGCCAGGGATTCTGGGAAATACCATGCAAATGAGCACACAGTGTCATCTTTTGCTTCCTATCCATTTTTTTTTTGTTTCAAAATTTTTATTAGGGTCAAGGATAGACCATTTTCACATAATACACTAAAGCATACAGGAGCACCTCTATACATGCAGGGGCCTTTACCTTCTTCCAGGCTGCCGCAATGGAGCAGCGTGCATGTATAAAAAACAAATTAAAAAAAAAAATGGATAGGAAGCAAAAGATGACACTGTGAGTTCATTTGCATGGTATTTCCCAGAATCCCTGGCTGCAGTGGAAGTGCAATATGCTAAAAGATAATGGTTAAGAGTGAAGGGTTGCAGAACTGTCTGATACATGTGAATGTGCTCACAAGTGATATTTTTATTTGCTGTAACTTATAATGTTGTTAACTTATTATTTTGTACCCAGGAGGATGTACTGTTGCGGCAGCTTTTATTCTTACAAATCACCGGCTTTTACCTGGCTTGTTCCTGGAATGCCACGCTGTTCACCTGGAGTATGCCGCGCTCCTTTTTCATGCCCGGCTGACACGCGGTTGATGGGTTTATTGATAATGGTTCGGATTTTAATAGGCTGCAATGCTTCGCGTGTCCGCCAGATGGCAGAAATTCATGAATTGTAATGCGCCGAATCAGTAATGTGTCGGCTTGCAGGTGTTTCGTTTAAAAAAGATACTGTACCACAGTGTACTATTGTAACTTGGCTTTGGCCTTGAGACTGAAGGAAGAGTTGCCAAAATGTATCAATTTAGGCTTTTCATATTAAAGAAAGACAAAGACCAGTTTCAGTTTGTGTTACACTATTCTGCAGAGACCCACCATGAGTGTTCAAGTGCAGCCCGCTTTCCAAAAACCTGACAGAAGTTACGCGTATTTGATATGGGCCGCAATTAATGCAACAGATGATAAGATGGCAACAGTTGCTCAAATTTATCAGTATTTTATCGAAAACTATGACTTTTACAAATTTTCGCCAACTCCTCATACGTGGAAGCGTGCAGTAAGGAAAAGGTTATGTAGCGACCCCTGTTTTCACCTTATTGAGCCCCAATTTGTTGGAGGGTATTGGTGTGTGTCACCGGATTTTTCCCGTATCTATGATCATGGAGGCGGCAAAAGGCGAAGGGTTATGTTAAAACCAACTAAGAAGCGACAGTCGCTGCCAAGCAATGCACCAGCACCAGCACCGGCTTCCAATGACGGTCCCACTGTCAGTGACAACCCTAAGCCTGAGCCTGAGTCGGATTTGGCGTGCAGTTTTGATGAAGCTTGCATGTACCTAAGCGATTTCCAGACTCACCAGCTGACTAGAGGTGGACTAGTCCCGCTGCAAACTGTCAACGTGGATGATGAAGAAAGCTGGACTGGCAGTGGACCGGCACCGGCGCCAGCTGAATGGGAAATTCAATGGTGAGTTGCCGTATAATTTTGGTGGGGCTGCTGGGTACTTCTTTAGCGGGCTGACCAATACTGTACATTAAAACTATTCTTTTTGTTTTTCATCAGAAAAGAAAACGGCTAATGGGGGGATTTCGATGGATAATATTGTACTGTATGCTGATGTTTTCCGGCCGTACAGTATAGTGTGTAATAAACCCGAATAAATAAAACTATGCATTTATTCTACATGTTCAGTATCGTGTCATTATGTGTCTTCTACAGTATACTGTACAGTGGTATACAGTGCCTAACATCTATGGGCAAAAATAATTTTATTTCTAGGTGCCCTAGAACAGAAGTTCCCACGCCAATTGCCCGTGAACTTGACCGCGGCCCTAAGTAGTTCCCACGCCAATTGCGCAAATATAATGTAAAATAACCCGTTCTGTGGGTCTGAGCGGGTTGACATTTACCTGGTCCTCATGCGGGAGGACCCTTGCCATAGTGGCAAAATATCAGCCTTGCACGACCCCCGGAACCGAAGGTACCAAAAGACAGTTTAAAAGCACATTACCAAAGTGGCTTTTTTTCTGCCATGCAAGTCAATGGCAGAAACCTTAAATTTAACATCACCCTGACTCCGTTCTGTTGCCACGAGAGGGTCGCAATTTGCCATGCAATCCTGACGCAAATAGGACTACATGGTGACCGAATCTGAGCCCTCTAGGTCGAACAGAACCGGAGTTGTGGGTTCCAGGTTTCTGCTCATTCTGACTTAGCCGGTTCAAAGCTTTCTCCGCCATTGCGCTCAATGGTAGGACCCTCCTCGCCGGCGTGACCCTTTCTCGCTGCCATTACTGCTCAGACCCTGTTGGGGTAAAGTGAGGGGGTTACTAACATCTAGGGGCAAAATGAATTTTATTTCTAGGTGCCCTAGAACAGAATTTCCCACGCCAATTGACCTAGTTCCCACGCCAATTGCCGTAGTTCCTACACCAATTGTGCGACCAGGCAGTAAAAAAACAGTGCAGCAAGCCTCTACATTTGTTACACTGTCAAAGGAGCAAATGGAAACAATGTGAGGCAATTCAACATGTTCTTTTATTGGTGGAGTTAGTACAAAAACATTTATTTACAAATACTGTACAATGTTGTAACATTTAAAGTGCACAGCAATTCTAACCATCAACACACAATAATACATTCTGCAGCCTTTATTAAATTCTTCTGCCACAAAACATTTTTGGTGCATGGGGCACAGCGAGTTAAAGTGACTTGCTTTTAATGTACTGTATTTGGGGGTTGTCTTTGGGGTTTATTCATCAAATTATTATGATGAACTGCCTTTGGAAATTACAGTGCTGTTAACTATTTCAGCCACACACCTCCAGAGTTTTTAATCCCTCCTTAGCCAAGCGTCAATCGGCTGAGTCACCCTATCCTACCAACCCCCTCTCTCCACTGGGTCGTTAACCTTCTGCATATTGCCATTGTGTTCTTAATCCGCCCGTAGCCGAGCTTCAAACACTCAGTACGCCTGAGTATAATCACACCATCCCCCTCCCCCAACCCTTAGAGGCCTGTTGTTTGAACGGTAATGCTTTGGAAAATCCCCTCTCGAATTTGAAATGTAAATCTGATGTGCACAGCACTGTGAGAATTGAGAGTACACTGATACTGTATTTCATCAGGGTGTGAAAATATTTGTCAGTCCCTATGGTTTACAGTCACATGTTTTAAATACAATACAGTACTGTACATTCTTTAATATCTTTAAAATAAAAATATATAAATACTGTATGTAAGTATAATGTAACATAATCCATTCTGTGGGTCTGTAGGGGTGGCTGTCAATGATTATGATTCGCATGAAAGTGAATAAATATTTATTTTATTTTATCAGGAACCAAAAAATAAAAATATAAAAATAATCAGGAATAATACATAATGCAGTCTTTATTAAGTTATTTTGGCAGCTTGAAATTGGATAACCATTTGGAAAACCTTTGTAAAACATGGGGAAACATGAGTAATGCACATTTATAAGAATATTATTTAATACTATACACAGTACAGTACTGTAATGTACTGTATAATATACTGTATATACTATATACTGTATAGTAAAATTATATTTTCTTTAGTCTTTATCTTTTCCTCATTCTGTCTGCAGTACAGTAGTTAATTGAGAGAGGAGAGGTTTTGTGTACATCATTCCTGCTCTTTATATACTGTACATTTCACTGTACAAGCAGATTTGACTGGACACAACGCCCCCATTACCCACCTACGCTACCCTTTTTCCTGGAACGACAAGAAAACCAAAAATTAGTGCAGTTACTGTACTGTACTGTATGTGCGTACTGTACTGTATTATGGAAGAACTACTGTAGGTGGCTGGTGCAGCTTTCTCTGGACAGAAAAAAATGGAGCAGTTAGTAGGCAGTTACTGTTGTAATGTCAAACTAGTCTACTGTATACTGTACTGGAACTACTGTATACTCTGACTACTGTTAAATTCTATGTACTGTAACCTGATGGCTGGTGCTGCTCTCTCTGTAAAGAAAAAACTAACTACTGTATACTCTTACTATCTGGAAAGAAAAAATCTGTGCCATACTTACCTGTAACATACTGTACTTACAATACTACAGCACAGTACTACTTTCCTGTGACTTGCCCATTACGCGCGATGACAATGGGCAACACAGTGGCAATATGGTCTATATATTTATTGCAGCGTTCCACGGTGAGTACATCGTTCCAAAAACTCATTATGCCTTTCAACAACTCGTCCTTTTTGGAGGGTTTCGGCACTTTCCGGATATGGTCCTTCAGCTGATGCCAGACCATTTCGATCGGATTGAAGTCTGGCGACCTGTCATTGGAAAGAAAGGACAATTGGTTTAAGAGCTAAAAACAGTGGGGAACAAAAATGGGACACGGTCTACTGCACTTACTCCGCTGGCGTCTTCACCCAGTTGATGCCGCGCTCAAGGATATGCGCCGTTGAAGCGGTGTGCTTGGGATCGTTGTCCTGGTAGAAGCGGTGACCATTGGGGAAGTCGCGTGCGATATATTGCACTATCTCAAGGACAATGTTGTCTTGGAAGAAAGCTTTATTCATGATTCCTATAGCAAGAAAAGAAAAGTGCTCAATAAACTGCACAAAAGTACAGTACAGTGCATACGGTAAGGCAACCCTAGTCAAGTACAGTTCATTATGCGAAATTATATTTGATACATTTTACCTTCAAAGATGACAATGCATCCCGGTCCACGCCTAGAGATGGCACCCCACACATGCAGCTTCACGGGGTGTTTTGGCCGCGGCTTCAAAGATATGCGGCCTTTTTTGTGGAACGCAAATCTTGCAAATCTCTTAAGCGACACAGTAGACTCATCAGTGAAGATGCAATCCTGCAAAGTCTCCCCCCCCCTGTCGATCCATGCCTGGGCCTGGAGCACTCTTTTAATTTTGTTTGCGTCCCGTATCATGGGGTACACTCTGTAATGACAAGGAATAAAAAATTTTGGCGGCACAGTGCAGAACAGTTTGCGAAACAACACTTTTACCTCCTGTACTGTCCAGTACTAACCTCACACGTCCATATTTCCATCCAATGCTGCGTCTCATCTTCTTTATGCTGCTCTCGGATACAGTCAGATTGTGCTTTTCCTGCAGAGTGTTTTAACCCTTAATGCACTCCTCTCATCATTCTCCTCACTTATTTTGTCCACCAGAACAGTTGTCTCCCTGCAACGTAGAGAAATTATATTGTTTTATTAATATGCAGCAATATAAAATGTATATAAATGTAATGTTGTAATATACATTAAATATAAATAGACAAAATATATATACTGTACTGTTGTACTATAAATATAAATATACAAAATAAATATACTGTTGTAATATAAATATAAATATACAGTACATCCTATACAGTATTAACAATCCAAAAAATAGTACCAGCACTCTCTGTCTCACAGCTACAGATATAAGCGAATACCAGTGTAGGAAATATGAATAATTAATTATTCATATTCCCTACACTGGTACTCGCTTATATCTGTAGCTGTGAGACAGAGAGTGCTGGTACTATTTTTTGGATTGTTAGTACTTCTGAAGGGTATTAGGGTCCCTTCCTGTTCCGTGCACCCTGCAACCTTGCTGAGTCATTGTGTCAGAGTGCTGTCTATCACCCCCCCTTTCTATCCTATACAGTATATATCGTTGTAAGATTAATTGAAATATACAAAAAATGTATACTGCTGTACTATAAATATAAATAGACAAAATATATATACTGTTCTACTATGAATATAAATATACAAAATAAATAACAAGGTGAGAAAGACTGGAAAAACGAATCGCTAAGTCCAAAAAATGCACCATCAGCTCCCCCACTGCAGAGGCTTAAAAAAGTTTATTAAGACTACATAAAAAATAAAAAAGGGACAAACAAAAAACTAATACATGCAACACCCTACGCGTTTCAGGCTCCTGAGAGCCCTTTCTCAAGGGGGATAATGGGGACTGTGAACAAATCTCAAATATATAGCCCCTTCTATGCAATTGACACACAGCTGAGACAGATATTCATTACATTGATTGATGAAACTTTAACCATATAGTGGCATAGTCATTAACCTAACTATAATGGTTTCAAACAGATTTACAAAGGGGACATGACATAATAGAAAATATATCTGTATACCGACTAAAAAATCATAACCAAAGATCAGCATAATTAACAAATGACATAGATAACATAAGATAAAGTAATATTCAAGTCCATTATTGTCTCTATAAAGATGACAGTAGTGTAATATCCTAAAATCATATTAGACATGATGGTATTATTAGTATGAAATGTTCAAAGAGTAAACACAATAGAACAGACATCGGCCACATAATCAATTTCAATTCTGCACTCTGACTGTGGTTATTTGACATTGTCTCAAAGGAAATATTTAAGATCCCACTCAGTGTTCAACCCTTTTGGAATTAATGTATCAAGTGTAAAAATCCAGTGGGCCTCTCTGCAGTATAGTGTATTGGTTCTGTCACCGCCTCTGTAGTGTATCGGAATATGTTCAATAGCTACACATTTAAAATTACTGAGAGACCCATCCTGGCATGTACTGAAGTGTTTTGATACAGGGTGTGTCTGATCTTTATTAAGAATATTTCGCATATGTTCTAATATTCTCAGTTTAAACATACGTGTCGTGAGGCCTACATATTTCCTTTGACAACCACAGATCAACATGTAAATGATATATTCTGTCCTACAGTTTATAAACACAGAAATATTGTAAGATCTAGTATTATCTATGTTAGTAAAAACTGTGGATTTGAGAACATATTTACAGATTTTACAGCGTCCACAGGCGAAGCATCCTACCAGATTAGGAAAAAATATTTTTTTAGTAGTAGTTTTATTTTTAGTAATAACACTTGGAGCTACTATGTTTCCTATTGTTTGTGATTTTTGAAAAACAAATCTGGGTCTCGTGGTGGTGACACTTCTAAGTAAAGGATCGATAGTCAATATAGACCAGTGTCGATTCACAATATTACGAATAGCTTCCGCTTGTCTGCTAAATTTGGTAATAAAATATGGGGTATCCATATTTGTACTATTTGTGTTTCTAGATGTTGAAGTTATGGAATGTCTCTTGTTGATATTTTCTGTTGATCTGCATATCATATCTACTCTATTTTGTTGTAAGGCATTCTGATATGCTTCCTGTAAAGTAGTTTTATCATATCCTCTAGTGAGAAAACGTTTAGTTAATTTGATCGCTCTCGTGTGGAAATCCTCCAAATTGGAGCAATTCCTCCTGAGGCGTATGAATTGCCCATAGGGTATCCCTTTGATGAGAGTTCGGCTATGTGCACTGTCCGCATGCAGTAGAGTATTTTTGGCATTGTCTTTACGAAAGATATCAGTATGGACCCGTTGATCCAAGCCCACGTAAAGTTTCAAATCTAAATAGTGAATGAAGGTAGAGTGATGGTGTGACGAGAAGTATAAATTATAAGTGTTATAATTAATGTAATTGATAAATATGTTAAGTTCATCTACCGTACCTCTCCAGATGATCAGTAAGTCATCAATGAAGCGACGGTAGAAGTGTATGTGCTCTCGAAAAGGATTTCTGTCTCCAAACACGTGGGTCGCTTCCCACCAACCCATGAAAATATTGGCATAGGAAAGTGCGAAGCAAGTGCCCATGGCTGTCCCACGTGTCTGGAGAAAGAAAGTACCTGAAAAAAGAAAATAATTGTGCTTGAGTAAAAAAAGTATACAGTCAAGTAAAAAAGCCGTGTGTAGAGGTGATAGTGATGGATCTAATTCTAAAAAGTGTCTTGTGGCTGAAATACCTTGACTGTGAGCAATAATAGAATATAAAGAATAAACATCTAAGGTGACCCATAAATATTCAGAAGACCAGTGATAATCTTGAAACAATGTGAGAAGATGTGATGTGTCCAATAAGTGGGAGGGTAGGGTGTGTACAATCGGTTGTAAATAAAAATCAATATAAATAGATAAATGTTCACCAAGTGCCCCTATACTGGAAACAATAGGACGCCCAGGTGGTGCAACTAATGATTTGTGTACCTTAGGTAGGTGATGAAAAACGGGAATGATAGGATGAGGGCAGTGCAGATAGGCCAACTCTTTAGGGGATAATAGACAGAGATCTTTCCCAGCTTCTAACAGCTCATTAAGTTCTAATATAAACCCGCTCGTAGGGTCGGAGGGCAACGTTTCATAGAATGTATTGTCATTTAATTGTCTGAAAGCTTCAGATTGATAACATGTGTAGTCCTGAACTACAACTGCGCCCCCCTTGTCTGCTTTCTTGACGACAATGTTGTCGTTGTTTTTAAGGGTAACTAGCGCATGTCTAAGTTCAGGACCAATGTTGTCTCTGTTAGTCGGCTGTTTCGTGAATTGTATGCCCTTAGACAATAGGAGCAAGTCTCTCTGTACTGCCTTACTGAATAATTCAATAGCTGTACCTCTAGTATTATCCGGAATGAATTTAGATTTATTACACTGGCGACACACTTTATTCGAGCTCGGCTAGTCCCACGAATTCGGGTATACCCGGGTGTATTGAGGTTTGTGACTGTTTTCTGCCCGAGTATATTGGGTTATTTTCTAGGCAGGGATTGAAGCATTTTATTCCCCCTGGCTGCAATACTGCACAGTATATATATATATACTGCATTACAATTCATGAATTTATGCCATCTGGTAGACACGCGAAGCATTGCAGCCTAATAAATCCTAATCATTATCATTTAACAAATCAGCCGCCCATCAGCCAGGCATGAACCCAGGCTGGGAAGGCAAATGCAACGGGGCTTGTCAGAGGTGAGGAGCGGCGCATTCCAGGTATCTGCCAGGTACATACCGGGTATTTGCTCGAATAAAGTGTGTCGGTGCAGTATGTAATCCTGATGGCTTCCTTCCTAGGAAGTTCAAATCAGGATTGTCAGGCAGTATATTCTCCTCTAGGAGTCCCATCATGTCATTAAAAAACAATGTTCTTTAAAGGTAAGTTGATTGTTAATATCGAATATTCTAACATGAGTAACATTGTCTTGGTTATCATCCATCTCAGATGTTACTGTCAATGTCTCTTGTCTGGTTTCTTTTTGCTTAAAAAATCTTTTTAATGACAATTTTCTGACAAATTTAAATAAATCCACCGTGGTGGAAAAAAGATCAAAATCTTTGTCTGGTGAAAAAGTTAAACCTAGATCAAGGACTTGTAGCTCTGATGTAGTGAGCACGTGTTTGGACAAGTTAATCACATTAGTGTCATCAATGTTTATTGTCGTGTCTTTTTGGATGGTTGTCCCCCTATATTTGGTCTTTGATTTATATCTCCTCTTTCTCCGTTTTTTGACCTAGTTTGGCGTTTGGAGGTAGTGTTAGGGTTACTGTAGGTGTGTCCTGTTGTTGTTGCTTCTTCAGTAGAGGAAGCTAAGGAATCATATTCTAAAAAAGACACTCCATGTGTTCCTGACTCGTTGTCTGTGGTATCAATGTCAGTTGTGTCTCTATCTTGTTGTCTCAATTTTTGTTGTTCCTGAGCTTTTTTCAGGATAGATTTAGTTGGTTTATTTTGTTTATTAGCCTGATTGTCACTAAATTGTTTTTTCTGTGGTTTTGACACAGGTTGTGTTTTTTGCCATAGGTAGACCTGATTACGTTCATAATCAAGTCTATCTCGATCATATTTGATCTGTTTGGCTTGCATTAGATTTTTTTCAAATTTAGTGATATTGGCAGCTAATTTTTCGTCAAACTCAGTGAATTCACTCATATGTGTGAATTCTAACAATTTATCTTGGAGTTTTTTTACCTCATTTTTTGCCAAAATTTTCTCTTTTTGTCTATGGGAAATAATTAAATCAATGAGTCCGAGAGAACAGTCATCTAGTATTAGCCTCCACTGTCTCTCAAACTCATCATTCTCAAAGCCAAAAGTAGTTTTTTTTTTCATTCTTAGACCTCTGGGAATGCGTTTAGTCATTTGGTAATTTTCTAGTGTTGTTATTTCCCACCAAACCCTTCGATCATGTGAAATCAATTTCTCTAGTTGCAAAAAATACTTTTTCAAATCCTGTACATCTTCACATAATAAATCATGATCTTTATCAAATACAGAATTAGCTTTTTTCAATCTATCAGTAAGATCAAAACAATTAAACGCAAAGTGTGTCTTGGGTGTAGACTCTTTTGCAGCATCAGTCTCTGTTTCTGAATCCATTGGATCGTTTGGTGAGAATAGAATAAAAAATAAGTTCTCAATATGTCAGTCCCTTATGCAACAATGTAAATGAACTGGACCAACTGCTGTCAAAAAAAGACCAGTGGTTTAAAAGTCCGATTTTTCAAAGCACAAAAATATCTAATAAAGTTAATAAGTAGTCAAGAAAAAAATTCCTAAAAAATCTTTATTTAGAAAAAATCTTTAAAAACATAAAAAATATCAAAAAAGTAATGTGGGTGAGCTGATACACTACAGTTAGTGAATAGTGTAATAATTTGTAGGGGTGCAATCTCTCTGTGAGCAGATAGGTAGCAAATGTTAGAATGTTCTTTTGGCAAGGCTACTGTAAGCTCTAAAACAGAAGAGTCCAGAAAAAAAATGTAATAATATATAGGACAGCTGAGGTAAGCAACGAGGAGAATTCAATACGGTGGTGTTATGAAATACATGATGGAGAAGGAATCTGTTGGACAGTGAACAGACTAGCAAGGAGTTCCAGTGGAAAACGCTACCTGGGAAAATGCTGTGATGGAGGGACAGTATGCGTACATCGATCGTTCACTCTTGTAGCACTCCTGGGTCTGTGTAAGCCTGTCCTGTCGGCAGTAGGGACGCGATGGTCCCAGCAATCGGCTGCACCTCCTCACAATGGCGGCGTGGAGCTCACGAGTGCCGGAAATGCGTCACAGCAGTTCCGGTCCGTCCGATCAACGCTCCCCCTCCAGGTAGATCAATACAGGAGGAAAGAATAGAACGCCAAACACCAGAAGACCGTATCCTCCGATCCTCAGCGCCTCACTCCAATCAGAATGCAATAACAAGGTGAGAAAGACTGGAAAAACGAATCGCTAAGTCCAAAAAATGCACCATCAGCTCCCCCACTGCAGAGGCTTAAAAAAGTTTATTAAGACTACATAAAAAAGAAAAAAGGGACAAACAAAAAACTAATACATGCAACACCCTACATGTTTCAGGCTCCTGAGAGCCCTTTCTCAAGGGGGATAATGGGGACTGTGAACAAATCTCAAATATATAGCCCCTTCTATGCAATTGACACACAGCTGAGACAGATATTCATTACATTGATTGATGAAACTTTAACCATATAGTGGCATAGTCATTAACCTAACTATAATGGTTTCAAACAGATTTACAAAGGGGACATGACATAATAGAAAATATATCTGTATACCGACTAAAAAATCATAACCAAAGATCAGCATAATTAACAAATGACATAGATAACATAAGATAAAGTAATATTCAAGTCCATTATTGTCTCTATAAAGATGACAGTAGTGTAATATCCTAAAATCATATTAGACATGATGGTATTATTAGTATGAAATGTTCAAAGAGTAAACACAATAGAACAGACATCGGCCACATAATCAATTTCAATTCTGCACTCTGACTGTGGTTATTTGACATTGTCTCAAAGGAAATATTTAAGATCCCACTCAGTGTTCAACCCTTTTGGAATTAATGTATCAAGTGTAAAAATCCAGTGGGCCTCTCTGCAGTATAGTGTATTGGTTCTGTCACCGCCTCTGTAGTGTATCGGAATATGTTCAATAGCTACACATTTAAAATTACTGAGAGACCCATCCTGGCATGTACTGAAGTGTTTTGATACAGGGTGTGTCTGATCTTTATTAAGAATATTTCGCATATGTTCTAATATTCTCAGTTTAAACATACGTGTCGTGAGGCCTACATATTTCCTTTGACAACCACAGATCAACATGTAAATGATATATTCTGTCCTACAGTTTATAAACACAGAAATATTGTAAGATCTAGTATTATCTATGTTAGTAAAAACTGTGGATTTGAGAACATATTTACAGATTTTACAGCGTCCACAGGCGAAGCATCCTACCAGATTAGGAAAAAATATTTTTTTAGTAGTAGTTTTATTTTTAGTAATAACACTTGGAGCTACTATGTTTCCTATTGTTTGTGATTTTTGAAAAACAAATCTGGGTCTCGTGGTGGTGACACTTCTAAGTAAAGGATCGATAGTCAATATAGACCAGTGTCGATTCACAATATTACGAATAGCTTCCGCTTGTCTGCTAAATTTGGTAATAAAATATGGGGTATCCATACTTGTACTATTTGTGTTTCTAGATGTTGAAGTTATGGAATGTCTCTTGTTGATATTTTCTGTTGATCTGCATATCATATCTACTCTATTTTGTTGTAAGGCATTCTGATATGCTTCCTGTAAAGTAGTTTTATCATATCCTCTAGTGAGAAAACATTTAGTTAATTTGATCGCTTTCGTGTGGAAATCCTCCAAATTGGAGCCATTCCTCCTGAGGCGTACGAATTGCCCATAGGGTATCCCTTTGATGAGAGTTCGGCTATGTGCACTGTCCGCATGCAGTAGAGTATTTTTGGCATTGTCTTTACGAAAGATATCAGTATGGACCCGTTGATCCAAGCCCACGTAAAGTTTCAAATCTAAATAGTGAATGAAGGTAGAGTGATGGTGTGACGTGAAGTGTAAATTATAAGTGTTATTATTAAGGTAATTGATAAATTAATACTTTATAAATATATATATAAATACTTGATAAATTTAATACAAAATAAATATACTGTTGTAATATAAATATACAGTACATCCTATACTGTATATACCGTTGTAAGATTAATTGAAATATACAAAAAATGTATACTGCTGTACTATAAATATAAATAGACAAAATATATATACTGTTGTACTATAAATATAAATATACAAAATAAATATACTGTTGTCATATAAATATAAATATACAGTACATCCTATATAGTATATACCGTTGTTAGATTAATTGAAATATACAAAAAATGTATACTGCTGTACTATAAATATAAATAGACAGACTACTGTACAGTATGTTGTAATATAAATCAACAGAAATAACAACAGTATTACAGTAGATACAGAACTGTACTGTAGATGTACAGTACAGTTTTCTATATTTTATTTTGTTAAGTTTTATACTGTAAATATTCTTACGCATTAGTTACCCTTGTGCCTTTTTCCGGTCTCTGTTTTTTCCTTGTGCATGATAGCTCACGGTGGTTAATGGCACAACGATGCCAGTAATAGCTAACCAGCGTTGGATAGCAGCAATTTTGTGTCCGCTCCTGTACATCTCCTAAATTCGCATGCTGAGATCCTTTGAAATCTTTTTAACAGGTGAAGGAAAATCCGTTATTTCCTCCCCTGGCTTCAGAACCGAGAGGAACCTTTCCTCTGCCAGGTAAACTGAAGCCTTGTGACTGGATACTACACCATCTGCACCATTTTGCAGCAGACTTCCCCGGAGAAGCTTTCACGCCCTGCAACTGTTATCTCCGGTCTTTGGTGAACTTCAAGCCTGGAAAACGAACGAATTGAAACGTAACGCACGCCAGGTTTCAAATCCTTTGTCTCAATTTATTACTCATAGGCTTTTATACAGAAAAAAAAAGATATTGGTCAGAGGCGTAACATAGGCGTATCCTAGGTGTAACATAGGCGTATCCTAGGTGTAGGGAAACAAAAGAAAACAGCGCACAACGCCAAATAGTGAAGCAAATTCAACAATATATTATAGAATTAAAAAGGGGGTAATATATCTGCGTACATAAAAAAGGTTGGTAAAAGGCATGTAGTGTGTATCACACTGTTTACCACTCGGCTGTTAGCTGTAGATTCAGGTGCTTGCTTCCCTCTGCTGCTGCAGCTCAGTTGATTCTGGGGCAGGACGTCAGTCTTTTCACTCCCAAGGGGATTTCCCTTCATGCAGCCAGGTTCAGCAGCTGGTACTGGGGCTCGGTGAAATCGCTCCTGCTTCCTAGCCGATATGAAGCTGCTCCTGTACCTTGGCAGGTGTATCCTCTGCAGAGAGGTTAAAACGCAGCTTGCTGCTGTCTTCACAGCAGTGGTGGATTCAATAGGGAAGTTTGAACAGTCTTACAGAGTCTCTCACAAGTGTCCAAAATAGCACACAGGATGAAATAAAAACAGGACAGGCCAACACATAGACAAAGGCCAATGTAAGCAGATATAAGGCAATAGAATGTTACATCCAACTAGTTTCGTAGAATTAACTACTTCTTCAGGGAACTTTATAGGTAGTTAGGTAGTAGCGCACAGTTTTTTTTTTTTTTTTTTTTTTTTTGTGTATCCTAGGTGTGTCTTGGGCGTAGCTTTGATTAGAGGCGTGATTTAGGGGCAGGACATATTAGTGGCGTGACTTTTGAGACGTGTCTTTTACAATATAAGTAATGTCTGACTACATAGCTTATTCATTGTCTGTCATCAAAAGAGAACTTGAGTCTTAGCAACTATATTACACTATTTTGCTTCTTGCAGAGAACCATTCTATTATATTCTACTAAAACACCAGGAAATTGACATCACAAAAGTATCTAGTAATATCCTGACCAGAAAGAAAGGAAATGCAATTTAGCAGAGACTGAGTGCGTTAGGAATTATATTTCAGCAAAAGGCTGACTACACAATCTTAACTAGTTATGACCAGACAAAATGGAAGCTTAACATGAGTGTAGATTCTGGCCTGACATACTGGTCCTAACAACAGGCATTGCTGCGAGAAGAAAGAAATACAAACACAAGAATGTATATTCGATGTTTAGTCGATGTGTATTCTATGTGCAGTGAATCCACAAAATGGATGGTGTATTTATACGGTAATGACTCACATTAGAGTACGCCCACTTTCAACACCTGTACCTGGCCGCCATGCATAAAAGGTCACACACTTTGCATAGTCCACCACTCCATGATCTTTATCTGAACTTGCCCTTGTCCAGATACTGTACTGCATTGTGCCACCTGCTTCCATGGAGCATCCCCGTTTCTATGGACGCAAGAACCCACTCACCTCTGCCGTGCCTGTCATGCTGAAAAAGTGAAAGGCGGTTGCCGTTTCCACGCCAAGGGCAAAGCGACAGGCTACGGCCAATAAAGAAAACCTTCTGCTGACCCCAAAGGTTAAGGGTTTTCTTAGACGTAAGCCTCATTATGTGAAGAAGATATACGGTGATGTACTCTCGACACAAAATGAATGGCATCCAACCCATCGAATCCGCAGACCACTTCCTCCCATATGCTTCGACGACTCTGCTGTAGCTGTCCCGGAAATCTTCATCCCGTCTTCTCCACCCCCATCTTCTCCGGTTCCATCTGACGACACTGCCGCCTCTGAAATCCACGGGTCACTTTCTCCTTTGCTCTTAGACGACTCTGCTTCTCACCCGGAAATCCAAAGGTCACCTTCTCCATCCCTCTTCGACGCTGCCGCTTCTCCTCTACCGGGTATCCACAGGTCACCTCCTCCACTCTCCATCGATGCCGCTTCTGTCCATGTAACCCCCATCTCATCCTCCGTTGCACCCATCCCCCCAGATGTCCAGACGCCATGCACAAGAAGCAGCTCGTTGGACCGGATGCTGAATGGGATAAGTGTGGATCTCCCCGGGAATTCTATTGTGCTGGCAAAGATAGATCTGCTTCTGGAGACAATGCTAAATGTGGGGCAACGGATGCTACAAATGGAGCAACGGATGGATCGACGGATGGAGAAGATAGAGGCTGACATTGCGGGCATATATTATTTGCTCGGTGCTAATGCCCCTGTGTCCCCGACGCCGGAGCAGGGGGGTGACATGGATGTGATGAATGGGACCTTCGACCCCCTTCCATCACCAAGCGCCCCCCCTCCACCACAAGATGTAGTATACATGTATACCGTTGAGGAGGACATGACAACCCCGTCAAGACCACGTCAGGAGACAACACAGCGACCAAGATCGGAGGTAAGCTTCCTCCCAGACAACCTACCATCGCCCGTCGCCAAAAGCACACCCGCTCCCAAAAGACCTACACACGCTCGCATCGAAACAGTGCCCGACATCACCCTGTGCGATCTGCCACCGGGGCTCAGGGAGAAGTATATGGTCATGAGTGCTGGTGTACCCCACAAGTATGCCTTGATCATTTTTAAGCACCATGTTCCCTACACGTTGTACTGCGAGTGGGTGTTCAAATTGAACTACGAAGGAAATCATGTTAAAAAGGCCCTTCCTGTCATTTTAAGGAAAAACATTGTGGAAGAAATGCGGCGCTTTTATACAGTTACAGATCCTGTAATGAAAGGCATCCAAGAGACTGCATTAATGGTGTTTTGCGCCATGCAAGGAATTGGCCATGGATGGACAATGTGGAGGACTTTCAGTGAGACCATACTGTTGTGCTGAACTGTATTTTACTCTACATGTTTTGCCCTACAGTGAATAGGAAGGTCAGAGATGACCAAGAGAAAGCGTTCCCATATATTGCACTCAACTAAATTAATAACTCTGAGTGATAGTATATATACACAGATAAATCAACTGTATTCAACCATATGGGTATAGGAGGTTAAAATACAAAACAAAAAATTATTTATTAATTACTTAATTTATACTTATTAGATACACACAAAAAAAAAAAGGTAAACCAAAATATAACAGCTAATCTAAAACCTCTTAAGGGGAGCTGAAGACGGAGTGAATTGGCAAAAAAGGTGAGGTATAGCAAGACGATCGTTTCACGCCTAGCGGCGCTTCTTCTGGGGGGAGGAGTGTAAGTTTTCTCCTCAATGGTGTGTATTTTATACCTCCTGGAGGCGGTACCGTGGGCGTGTTTGGTGTACGCCTACGTTCCTGATAGGTTCGTTTGCCGCTATCAGGTATTGTGTGGGTAGTATAACCACATCTGTAGACTAGTGATGCTTAAATGGGTATTCTGACTGTAATAGTTACATGATCCCTGTGTATATGATCTATTGATTGGTAATGTGTGTGATGTGTGTGATGCTGACAGTAGTCATGCCGTAATGTACCAGATGGATTGATATATGCGAATCTTCTTACCATATGTTGTAGTGACTGCAAATGTATGTGTTATTCATGTAGGAGTGACCGCTGTCTATTTAGACCGCCCAAAAGGGTCAATGCGGTCTTTCTACTCTTTAAATATCTTTAAGCTGACTAGTTAGTACATAGGAGTAGTAGTCTAATACATTTGTAAAAGTTACAGTTTAGTCAGTATATTCGCAAAGGTTGCATACATTCACATGATTGAGTAATAAATGAGCCACTAAATATGTAGTTAGATATATGGTGTGTATACCCTGATGTAGCTGATGAATAGGTATATGCGAATCGTATTACCCTCTATTGTAGTGACTGCATATGTATATGTTAGTCATGTAGGAGTGACCGCTGTCTATTTAGACCGCCCAAAAGGGTCAATGCGGTCTTGCTACTCTTTAAATATCTTTAAACTGACTATTTAGTACATAAGAGTAATAGTCAAATGCATATGTGATGGTTGCAGTTGGTCAGTACTATCGTGGAGGTAAGTATAGGTTGCATATATTCACATAAATGGGTACTAAATGAGCCACTAAATATGTAGTTTAGATACATGGTATGTATGCCACGATGCTAGCAATGCTCACTGTGATCATTCCGTGAAGTAACTGATGATATATGCGAATCTTCTTACCATATATTGTAGTAATTGCAAAAGTATACAGTATGTTACTCATGTAGAAGTGACCGCTGTCTATATAGACCGCCCAAAAGGGTCAATGCGGTCTTGCTACTCTTTAAATATCTTTAAGCTGACTATTAGGTACATAGGAGTAGTAGTCAAATGCAATTGTAAAGGTAACAGTTGATCAGTACATTCGTGGAGGTAAGTATAGGTTGCATGTATTCGCATAATTGGGTAATAAATGAACCAATAGGTATGTAGTTAGATACTTGGAGTGTATATCACGATGCTGGCAATGCTAACAGTGAACATGCCTTAATGTGGCAGAAGAATTAGTATATGCAAAACTTCTTAACATATATTGTAGTGACTGCAAATGTATATGTTGGTCATGTAGGAGTGACCGCTTTCTATTTAGACCGCCCAAAAGGGTCAATGCGGTCTTACTACTCTTTAAATATCTTTAAGCTGACTATTAAGTGCATAGGAGTAGTAGTCAAATGCATTTATAAAGGTTAAAGTAGATGAGTACATTCGCAGAGGTAAGTATAGGTTGCATATATTAACATAATTGGGTAATCAATGAGCCACTAATGCAACAAAATAGTGAAGGTGGATACACGATGGTTAGTATCTGGGGGTATAGTCCATACATGGATGGTCCAGAAAATGGGGCTTTATACAATATGTTCGGAATACATTTCCTGACTAGGGAAATTTCAAATGAAGGGTGAGTATATAAACCCCTCATTTAGACCTGTGGGACTGAGAGTGTTTAGCGTGTATATCCATTTACTCTCTTTTTGTAGAAGTGTCCTATTCCAATCGCCTTTGCGAGGTCCCAGAGGTACCAATTCTATCCCGGCAAAGCGCAAACGTGCAGATGCACCGTCATGTACCCCATTCATGTGTCTCGACAGAGGTGTGTCATGTTTATTTCGAATGGACCCCAGGTGTTCAAGAATTCTAACTTTAAGTTGGCGGAAGGTTTTTCCCACATATATTTTGTTGCTGATGCAATGTAGCGGACCCACATGATAATGTTGTCCGCATACATATCCAGTGGGTCCCCTAAATTGATGATATTCTCATGTTATGGAAGGGCTCACTGGCTCTCCTGGAAGAATTCGTTACCAAATTAAATACTAACAAATTCAATTTGAAACTCACAATGCAAACGGACAAAAAGACCTTAGACTTTCTGGACATAACTATTTACAAAGACACTGAAGGGTACCTACAAACCACACTATTTAGAAAACCCACAGCCACTAACAGCATTCTACGGGCAGATAGCCACCACCCCACCCATTTGGTCCAAAATATACCTACGGGACAATTTCTCCGCCTACGACGCAACTGCTCCACTATGGCAGAATTTGCGACCAAGGCTGAAGAAATGAGCCAGAGGTTTTATGAGAGGGGATATAGCAAGAATGCAGTCCAGAAAGCATTAAAGAGAGCTAAACATACAACAAGAGATACACTTCTGACAAAAAACAAAAAGAGACCTGACACCAAAGAAGTAATACGTTTTATTGGCACATATAATACTCAGTGGCATGACCTCAGACGTATCTTTACCAAATATTGGCATACCCTTACGGAAGACGAGGACTTGGTTGAAGTGTTGAATCCAACACCAACACTAACATGTAGAAGATCACGTAACCTGAAAGATAGGGTGGTACAGAGTCACTACCAACCTATACCTAATAGAACTTGGCTAGACCACAAACCACAGGGGTCATTTCCCTGCGGAAAATGCAAAGCATGCCTACACATGCCAGTCACTAAATCATTTACAGACTCCACACAAACAAAAACATTCAACATTACTGACTTCATAAACTGCAACAGTAAAGGAGTCATATATACCATTACTTGTACATGCAACAAAATATATGTGGGAAAAACCTTCCGCCAACTTAAAGTTAGAATTCTTGAACACCTGGGGTCCATTCGAAATAAACATGACACACCTCTGTCGAGACACATGAATGGGGTACATGACGGTGCATCTGCACGTTTGCGCTTTGCCGGGATAGAATTGGTACCTCTGGGACCTCGCAAAGGCGATTGGAATAGGACACTTCTACAAAAAGAGAGTAAATGGATATACACGCTAAACACTCTCAGTCCCACAGGTCTAAATGAGGGGTTTATATACTCACCCTTCATTTGAAATTTCCCTAGTCAGGAAATGTATTCCGAACATATTGTATAAAGCCCCATTTTCTGGACCATCCATGTATGGACTATACCCCCAGATACTAACCATCGTGTTTCCACCTTCACTATTTTGTTGCATTAGTGGCTCATTGATTACCCAATTATGTTAATATATGCAACCTATACTTACCTCTGGGAATGTACTCATCTACTTTAACCTTTATAAATGCATTTGACTACTACTCCTATGCACTTAATAGTCAGCTTAAAGATATTTAAAGAGTAGTAAGACCGCATTGACCCTTTTGGGCGGTCTAAATAGACAGCGGTCACTCCTACATGACCAACATATACATTTGCAGTCACTACAATATATGTTAAGAAGTTTTGCATATACTAATTCTTCTGCCACATTAAGGCATGTTCACTGTTAGTATTGCCAGCATCGTGATATACACTCCAAGTATCTAACTACATACCTATTGGTTCATTTATTACCCAATTATGCGAATACATGCAACCTATACTTACCTCCACGAATGTACTGATCAACTGTTACCTTTACAATTGCATTTGACTACTAATCCTATGTACCTAATAGTCAGCTTAAAGATATTTAAAGAGTAGCAAGACCGCATTGACCCTTTTGGGCGGTCTATATAGACAGCGGTCACTTCTACATGAGTAACATACTGTATACTTTTGCAATTACTACAATATATGGTAAGAAGATTCGCATATATCATCAGTTACTTCACGGAATGATCACAGTGAGCATTGCTAGCATCGTGGCATACATACCATGTATCTAAACTACATATTTAGTGGCTCATTTAGTACCCATTTATGTGAATATATGCAACCTATACTTACCTCCACGATAGTACTGACCAACTGCAACCATCACATATGCATTTGACTATTACTCTTATGTACTAAATAGTCAGTTTAAAGATATTTAAAGAGTAGCAAGACCGCATTGACCCTTTTGGGCGGTCTAAATAGACAGCGGTCACTCCTACATGACTAACATATACATATGCAGTCACTACAATAGAGGGTAATAAGATTCGCATATACCTATTCATCAGCTACATCAGGGTATACACACCATATATCTAACTACATATTTAGTGGCTCATTTATTACTCAATCATGTGAATGTATGCAACCTCTGCGAATATACTGACTAAACTGTAACTTTTACAAATGTATTAGACTACTACTCCTATGTACTAACTAGTCAGCTTAAAGATATTTAAAGAGTAGAAAGACCGCATTGATCCTTTTGGGCGGTCTAAATAGACAGCGGTCACTCCTACATGAATAACACATACATTTGCAGTCACTACAACATATGGTAAGAAGATTCGCATATATCAATCCATCTGGTACATTACGGCATGACTACTGTCAGCATCACACACATCACACACATTACCAATCAATAGATCATATACACAGGGATCATGTAACTATTACAGTCAGAATACCCATTTAAGCATCACTAGTCTACAGATGTGGTTATACTACCCACACAATACCTGATAGCGGCGAACGAACCTATCAGGAACGTAGGCGTACACCAAACACGCCCACGGTACCGCCTCCAGGAGGTATAAAATACACACCATTGAGGAGAAAACTTACACTCCTCCCCCCAGAAGAAGCGCCGCTAGGCGTGAAACGATCGTCTTGCTATACCTCACCTTTTTTGCCAATTCACTCCGTCTTCAGCTCCCCTTAAGAGGTTTTAGATTAGCTGTTATATTTTGGTTTACCTTTTTTTTTTTGTGTATCTAATAAGTATAAATTAAGTAATTAATAAATAATTTTTTGTTTTGTATTTTAACCTCCTATACCCATATGGTTGAATACAGTTGATTTATCTGTGTATATATACTATCACTCAGAGTTATTAATTTAGTTGAGTGCAATATATGGGAACGCTTTCTCTTGGTCATCTCTGACCTTCCTATTCACTAGCTCACAGTTCCATGCACCGCTTTTTACTTTGGTATAGATTATTAAGGTGAGCAGTGTTTTTCCATTCCCTACTTCTTTGCCCTACAGTACCTGCTGTACTTAAACAAAGGAGATGTTGTTGTGTGTTTTATTTCACAGGACATGCACAACTCCAGTCCCTGAGGGCCGCAAACAGGCACGGTTTTCAATGTTGCCCTGAAAACGTGCCCTGTTTGCTGCCCTCTAGGACTGAACTGGTACAGGTCTGACTGACAGTGTTGCGCATCATCCCACTGTACTGTATTCTATACAGTACTGGGTTTCTTTAATAAAGGAGATGTTACTTAAAATGCTTCAACATTGTACTATATTTGTAAATAAATGTTTTTGTACTGACCCCACCAATAAAAGAACATGTTGAATTGCCTCACATTGTTTCCATTTGCTCCTTTGACAGTGTAACAAATGTAGAGGCTTGCTGCACTGTTTTTTTACTGCCTGGTCGCGCAATTGGCGTAGGAACTAGGTCAATTGGCGTGAGAACTTCTGTTCTAGGGCACCTAGAAATAAAACTCATTTTGCCCCTAGATGTTAGGAACCCCCACACTTGACCCCAACAGGTTCCGAGCAGTAATGGCAATGAGAAAGGGTCACGCCGGCGAGGAGGGTCCTACCATTGAGCGTAATGGCGGAGAAAGCTTTGCACCGGCTAAGTCAGAATGAGCAGAAACCTGGAACCCACAACTCTGGTTCTGTTCGACCTAGAGGGCTCAGATTCGGTCACCATGTAGTCCTAGTTGCGGCAGGATTGCATGGCAAATTGCGACCCTCTCGTGGCAACAGAACGGAGTCAGGGTGATGTTAAAGTTCAGGTTTCTGCCATTGACTTGCATGGCATAAAAAAAAGCCACTTTGGTAATGTGCTTTTAAACTGTCTTTTGGTACCTCCGGTTCCGGGGGTTGTGCAAGGCTAATATTTTGCCACTATGGCAAGGGTCCTTCCGCATGAGGACCAGGTAAATTTCAACCCGCTCAGACACACAGAACGGATTATGTTACATTATACTTACTGTATATACAGGATTTATATATTTTTATTTTAAAGATATTAAAGAATGTACTGTATTGTATTTAAAACATGTGACTGTAAACCATAGTGACTGACAAATATTTTCACACCCTGATGAAATACAGCATCAGTGTACTCTCAATTCTCACAGTGCTGTGCACATCAGATTTACATTTCAAATTCGAGAGGTGATTTTCCAAAGCATTACCGTTCAAACAACAGGCCTCTAAGGGTTGGGGGAGGGTGATGGTGTGATTAGACGCAGGCGTACTGAGTGTTTGTAGCTCGGCTATGGGCGGATTAAGAACACAATTGCAATATGCAGAAGGTTAACGACCCAGTGGAGAGAGGGGGTTGGTAGGATAGGGTGACTCAGCCGATTGACGCTTGGCTAGGGAGGGATTAAAAACTCTGGAGGTGTGTGGCTGAAATAATTAACAGCACTGTAATTTCCAAAGGCAGTTCATCATAATAATTTGATGAATAACCCCCCAAATACAACCCCCAAATACAGTACATAAAAAGCAAGTCACTTTAACTCCCTGTGCCCCATGCACCAAAAATGTTTTGTGGCAGAAGAATTTAATAAAGGCTGCAGAATGTATTATTGTGTGTTGATGGTTAGAATTGTTGTGCACTTTAAATGTTACAACATTGTACAATATTTGTAAATAAATGTTTTTGTACTGACTCCACCAATAAAAGAACATGTTGAATTGCCTCACATTGTTTCCATTTGCTCCTTTGACAGTGTAACAAATGTAGAGGCTTGCTGCACTGTTTTTTTACTGCCTGGTTGCGCAATTGGCGAAGGAACTACGGCAATTGGCGTGGGAACTAGGTCAATTGACGTGGGAACTTCTGTTCTAGGGCACCTAGAAATAAAATTTATTTTGCCCCTAGATGTTAGTAACCCCCTCACTTGACCCCAACAGGGTCCGAGCAGTAATGGCGACGAGAAAGGGTCATGCCGGCGAGGAGGGTCCTACCATTGAGCGTAATGGCGGAGAAAGCTTTGAACCGGCTAAGTCAGAATGAGCAGAAACCTGGAACCCACAACTCCGGTTCTATTCGACCTAGAGGGCTCAGATTCGGTCACCATATAGTCCTAGTTGCGGCAGGATTGCATGGCAAATTGCGACCCTCTCGTGGCAACAGAACGGAGTCAGGGTGATGTTAAAGTTCAGGTTTCTGCCATTGACTTGCATGGCAGAAAAAAAGCCACTTTGGTAATGTGCTTTTAAACTGTCTTTTGGTACCTCCGGTTCCTGGGGTCGTGCAAGGCTGATATTTTGCCACTATGGCAAGGGTCCTCCTGCATGAGGACCAGGTAAATTTCAACCCGCTCAGACCCACAGAACGGGTTATTTTACATTATATTCGCGCAATTGGCGTGGGAACTACTTAGGGCCACGGTCAAGTTCACGGGCAATTGGCGTGGGAACTTCTGTTCTAGGGCACCTAGAAATAAAATTATTTTTGCCCATAGATGTTAGGCACTGTATACCACTGTACAGTATACTGTAGAAGACACATAATGACACGATACTGAACATGTAGAATAAATGCATAGTTTTATTTATTTGGGTTTATTACACAGTATACTGTACGGCCGGAAAACATCAGAAAAGTTTTAATGTACAGTAATGGTCATCCCCCTAAAGAAGTACCCAGCCAGCCCCACCAAAATAATACGGCAACAAGACAGTACTCACCATAGAATTAAAATTCATTTTCCCCCAGATGTTAGGAACCCCCTCACTTCACCCCAACAGGGTCCGAGCATGTACAGTACAGTACTGTACTTTAAAATAATTTAAATATGCAATTTTACTATTACTGCGCGCGCACGCACTGACAGACTGTGTACTGTAGGTTGAACCGCGAAGTATTAGACTTCAGAGACAACAGCTCGCAAACGCCCCCATGCGTTTTTATACGGCATTGAAGTTTTGCAGCCAGCGGGAATAAAATGCTTAAATCACAGCCTCGAAAATAACGCAATACACCCCGGGAGAAAACGACACAAAACCGCACATCACCGGGATATTCTGAAATTCGCGGAGCTAGCCAAGTAAGAATAAAGTTGGTCGCCACTGTACTTGAAAATGAGAAGTCTCAATTTATTTTTTTCCCGGTTTGAAGCAGCGGCTTCTCCGGTGATGAACCCTGTTAATTTCAGCTTTGGGGACCCCCTGCTTCTGGAGATACTTGCCTCAAAAGGGGGTGCCGGTATCTCCTGCAATGTTCTGCAGTTTGAAGTCCCCAGTTATATGGGCCAATAGGAAGCCGCACCAATGACGTCATGGCTTCCTATTGGCAGTATTGACATATTATTATGTAACATTGCAAAGTTAGTTTTTTGTGTATGTTGTAAAGGCACTGATTCTATTTCCTGATCATGGTATCTCCGTATACCATCTAACAATAAAGAAACATTACAGTAAAAAAAAGAAAAAAATACAATAGGTGTCATGGGTGTCTTAAAATTAATTGATTATAAGAATGTAAATCTTGATCAAATATTAAAAACATGAATTAATCTGTACTGTACAGTAAAGAAAACATACTGTAAACACTTACTCAGTAGTGACTGTTGAGTGCTTGACATTTATGGCCTTACCATGGGCATAATAGCTCACAGTGGTTGCTTGAACAACGAGGCCCGAAGAATTTAACCAGCATTGTATCTTTGAAATTCGTTGTCCTCTCTTGTACATATCCTCTATTCTCATGCTGAGATTCTCATGCACAAGAATGTATATTCGATGTGTTGAGATGTGTATTCAATGTGCAGTGAATCAACAAAATGGATGGTGTAATTATACTTTAATGAGTCTCAACCTCGCTCGACAGGTTTAGTACACAGTACGCCCACTTTTAACACCTGCACCTCGTGGCCATGCACGCGAAAGAAATCAAACAGGGGCACAGTGTATAAAAGGTGACACAAATTGCATAGCCTACCACTCGCTGATCTGTATCTGAACGTTACCTTCTCCAGATACTGTTTTATGATATCTGCTTCCATGGATCAACCCCGATTCTACAGACGCAGGAATCTGCTTGGTTCTGCCATGCCGGCCACGAAAAAGCGAAAGGCGGAAGCTTTTTCCAAGACAAAGCCAAAGCGAAAGGATAATAAAGAAAACGTTCAGATGACTCCAAAGGCTAAGAAGCCTGGGCCTAATTACATCAAGAAGAAATTCGCTGGCATACAAAGAAAGCAACAGGCTTGGAATACACCAGCACCATCAACGACGCTGTTCTCCTGGGAACCCCAGGTCACCGGCTCCTGCACCCATCCATGACGCTGCTATACCGGGAACCCCCAGGTCACCTGCTTCTGCACCCATCCATGACGCTGCTACTCCGGGAATCCCCAGGTCACCTGCTCCTGCACAAATCCACGATGCTACTCTCCTGGGAACAACCAGGTCACCTGCACCCATCCATGATGCTGCTATACCAGGAACCCCCTTGTCACTTGTTCCAGCACCCACCCGCACAGATGTCAATAGCACTCCTTGCGCCCAATCCAGCTCGTTCGCCCGCATGCTGAATGGGTTAAATTGTGTTGATCTCCCTGACAACTCTATGGTGCAAAAGATCGATCTTCTTTTGGAGACCATGCTAAATATGGATAGACTTTTTGAAGAACATTGAGAAGAAGATGGAGAGCATGGAGAGCAACATAGCGGGGATAAATTGATTGCTTGGAGCTCCTGCCCCTGTATGTCGGACGCAGGAGCAGGAGGGTGGCATGGATGTGACCCCAGACGCAACCCCTCCGTCTGCAGAATATGTGTGCCTGTATGCCATCGACGAGGATGAGATGACAACCCCGGTAAGACCAAAACAGGAGATGACAACACCGACAAGGCTACTACGACAGGAGGAAAGCATCCACCTATCCTAGCCCGCTGCCAGAAGCACACCCGCTTCCAGCACACATGCTTGCATCGAGACGGTGCCAGACATCACCTTGCACAACCTGTCCCAGCAAGTCAGGGAGAAATACAAGGTTGCAAGTGCTGGTGTTGCCCAGAAACATTCCCTGTACATCTTCAAACACCATGTCAGTTATGAGATGTACAGTGGGAGGACCCACAACATTAATTACAAAGGGAATCGAATAAAAAAGGCACTGACAGAAAATTTAAGGAAAACTATTTTGGCGGAAGTGCAGTGAGTTTTTATTGTTACAGATCATATGATGAGAACCGTGACAGACACCATCAATGACCTTTTGAGGCATCTAAGGGCTCGTCCCTGGAAGGACAGACTGATGGGGATGGACTTTGCTGCTTGATTGTTCAGTCGTGCAAAATACTGTTTTAAATTTTTTTTTTTTAAAGTTGCTTGTTTTAAATTGTTTAATTGTGTCACCTTTTATAAATAATAAGTATAACATTTCACATAATGGTTGTTAAAATCAGTCAGTCCCTCAAGAAGGCTACAAGAATTTGACTCGGGGGGGAGTGGGGAGAGGGGTTGATAAGCGGTTGCATTACCGTTGTGTACGAATGAATGTGTTTGGGGGAGGATTCGTTCCACAGTAAGGGCTTATCAGCCTACAAGACTTGTAATGAATGGCTCAGAGGGGGATGTGTGGTGTCTCTTGTTCACATACACGCATGCGCGTCATTGTGATGACACGCATACTGTCTGCTTTTCAGCAAGGTTCCAATGAGACACAGACGCATGCGCATAAATTTGAGAACACACTCGGGTAGATTAAACTACTGTATTAAACAAAGCCACAAAGCCACCCATTTCAAATTAATGGTTTGGCCTTGTGTGTGGGGTGGGGGGGAGGGGGAGAGGGCGGTATGCTGGAGTATTAGTTCAAAGAAATATCATAATGTTTTGAACCATTACCACCCAACTCATAAAGTACGTACAGTACATGACTGGTGTAGAATTATATAACACTGTACATATACTATACTGTAGAATAAATACATACTGTATAGAATAAAAGATTATAACTTTTTATTTTGGGGGTTTCTTATACAGTAAGAGTTAATTAAACGTGCAAGTGTACTGTATTACAGTAATGTATGTAAAAAAGTATTGAATATGAAAACAGCAGCATACTGTTTAAGGTTTTCTAAAAAGCTCACAACTATTCTATCATAATCAATAAAAATTGCACGGTCACTAAATTG
The DNA here is from genome assembly GCF_040206685.1 of Ascaphus truei. Classification (NCBI taxonomy): domain Eukaryota; kingdom Metazoa; phylum Chordata; class Amphibia; order Anura; family Ascaphidae; genus Ascaphus; species Ascaphus truei. The sequence goes on from NC_134483.1 coordinate 238,349,378, forward strand.
CCTCCAGTACTTGGATTTTTAAATCAGATTCATCAATGCAAAAGCAATGTTTAAAAAAAGCGATAATATATTGTAGGTCTATCGAAATCCCTCCATTTGCCGTTTTGCGCTTGATGACAAAGTTTATTTTCTGAGGAAAAAGAAAATATTATATATCTCTGTTATTGCTGCTGATTGATTGTTTTGTTGTTCAAAATTTATAAAATAATGTTTTTACTCATTTTTTTTTAAAAAAGTTGCATTTTTAAAATGGTTTCATTGTTTCATTGTGTCACATACTGTAATGGTTCCTTCAAGAAGGCTACAAGAAGGGAGGGGGTGTTGATAAGCGGTTGCATTACTGTTGTCTTGTGTAGTAAGACTTTGCATGCAAGGTGGGTGTGGGGTGGGGTTATGTGATGATACGCATACCATGAGACATACACGCATGCGCCTAACTGTCCACCAATTTTTCAGTATCTAATGTAAAAACTGATCAGCCAATCATATTGCTGGACTACATTTTCTAGAATTGTGAATAAAATAATGGAACTAAATAACCATAAGCAAAGCAATTGATTAAAATAGAACGGACCAATCTGCAGTAAATAATCACTTGTCTGTGTGCATAATGTATTGATATTTTAAAAAAAAGAATAAAATACAGCAGCTTGAACTGCAGCTAGTGTACTGTAAGTACCGTAACACATGTATTCTAGTGTACTGTAATACAGGTAGTGTACTGTAATACAGGTAGTTAATTTAATAATTTAATTTACCTCCATTAGAGACTTTACCAAACGGGTGGCAAGGACCCACTGCCTGTCCCGTAGTCTTCATTAAACACGTAGTTGACAGGTGACAGAGCACCTGTAGTTGACAGCCGATGAAGCTGGAAATCTTTTTGGTACATGCAAGCTTGCTGGTATCTGTACGTGAAATCAGGCTCAGGCTGGAAGTTTTGCAGGTATCCTGGCGGAGACAGATAGCAAGGGTTACCTGTCACTGGGTTTTTTCTGATGGTCGGACCGTTATTGTAAGCCGGTGCTGGCGCTGGCACCGATGCAGGCGCTATTACATTGCTGGCCTGGGATTGACGAAGCTTATTTTCATTCAATCGGACCATTCTCCTTTTGAAGTCTCCATGATCAAAGATACTGGAAAAATCTGGCACCACACACTAATACCCTCCTCTAACTCCATGTGCAGGGACAATACGAAAAAAACACGGATCGCTACTTAACTTTTTCCTTTTTGCACGCGTCCACACACGAGCATCAGGTGAAAATTTGTAAAAGTCATAATTTGAGATAAAAATGGATAAATTTCACCAACTGTGGCCATTTTATCAGCTGCGGCATTAATTGCAGAAAAAATTATATACTGCACCGACACACTTTATTCGAGCAAATACCCAGTATGTACCTGGCAGATACCTGGGGTGCGCCGCTCCTCACCTCTGACAAGCCCCGTTGCGTTTGCCTTCCCAGCCTGGGTTCATGCCTGGCTGACGGCGGCTGATCTGTTAAATGATAATGATTAGGATTTAATAGGCTGCAATGCTTCGCGTGTCTACCAGATGGCATAAATTCATGAATTGTAATGCAGTATATATATATATATACTGTGCTATATTGCAGCCAGCGGGAATAAAATGCTTCAATCCCTGCCTGGAAAATACCTCAATGCACTCGGGCAGAAAACAGTCACAAACCTCAATACACCCGGGTATACCCGAATTCGTGGGACTAGCCGAGCTCGAATAAAGTGTGTCGCCAGTGTACAGTAGCGACATATCTTATTGCACTAAATACCGGCGGCATGCCGGGATCTGCCCCAGCTGCCGCCAGTAATGCACGCGCGCCGCCGCGTTTCCCCACTCACCCCCCCTCCTCCATCGCGTGCAATTTACACACCCTTCCGGACCCCTGTACCCCATCTGCTCTGCCACTCTGCTTCCCCGAACCCCCGCTTACCTTAATTTCATCTCCAGGGGTGTCGGGGAAGCCTGGGGAAGCCGGGGAAGACGGGGAAGCCGGGCGCGCCTGTGACTGTGACGTCACAGTGCGCCGCCACGCGCCGCGGCTACCCGCTTCCCAGCCACATACAGCCAGCGGCTTTTGCTCGAATAAGAGCTGCCGCTGCTGTATGAATAACTACAATCGGGTCTTTTGCACACATACTGTGGTGTACTGGTACTCATTGCGTCCGGCGATTGAGCAGTGAGAAAATATGTGAAAAAGACACGGCGTATTTAGTTTTATTATGAAACGCCTTCACTGATACAGTAACTTCTTCAGTACCAAGGTCAATTCACAATGGACCATTGTGGTTTTTTTTAAACACCTGCAAGTCGACACATTATTGTAGCACATGTACTGTACACATTAGAATTCACTACAATTCATGAATATCTGCCACCTGGCGGATACGCGAAGAATTGCCTCCAATTAAATCCGAACCATTATAATTAAACAGATCAACCGCGAATCAACCGCAGTTCAACCGCAGGTGCCGGGCAGCGCGAATGCAGCATGAGCACGGGGGATGCACCATTTACTCCGCGCGGCATTCAGGACATGGAACCGCCACCCGAGAAGTTTTAGAATAAAGGCTGGCACAACAGTACTATCCAGTATAAAGCACTGTCAAGTAATCATATTGAATTTCATTCACAATAACAAATGCAGGTATTCTTGTTGAGCACAAAGGACATGCAAGTAAATATTGAAGATATGCTGATGAACACGGGCATACAGTATACAGTTACAGGTATTGTTAGACCACTGTAAGTATATAAGCTTGAGTACTTTTACTACAGTGGCATGATACAGGCCTGTATTCTCTGTGGTCTGTGCTCCATCTTTGGAATGGAATCTCAGTAATAGGCATAGGAATTAACGGGGCCCTCAAGCTTGGTTGAGGGGGACTGTCAACTGACACTCGGGGCAAGAGGCACAGAACTTTTTTACTGCATTTTATATATCCCTGGACAGTAAAATCTTTTTAGGATTCTTTTCTGTGTTTTCTCCACTCCAAGATGATCCCCCAATAAGTGAGAGTGTGCTAACTCTAGGACCTTACTTACTAGTGAACTGGGTACTAACAATTTTTTTATTTTGTGTCCCTCTTCTTGGCTCACATGGTACAACAAATCGTTTTTACTACAAAAATAGGGATAAGAGTCCTTGGTTGTTCCTTCTACCGGGACCCCATTAACTTTTACTGCTTGGCTAAACCCATTTTTCAAATGGGGATCATTAGCCTGTTCCCTACCAAAATTACTTGGGGAAAGTTCTAGACTTCCAAAACCTTCCTCTTCTGGAGTTTGGCATGCTACATCTACGGGTAAAAGGTAAAGGAAAGGTTCCTTATAAACAGTGCTTCAGCAAAATGGGGTACAATGGCAATGGTTGCTCAAAAATGTAAATAAACAGGTTAGGACAAGGTTAGTTGAGTAATAAAGAGTATTGGACCCAGTGCATCATAAAGCAGGGAGTGGTATAAAAGAGTAATCTGTCTTTAGTGAGGACACATTTATAATGCTAGAAAAGCACCTCACCAGACTAGAAAAAATCTCTCTTACCTGTGGCACTGTTACTGGTCAGCAACTCCCCCTGAATCCATGAGTGGGGAGAATCAAACTCTTATTGAAACCTTGGTCCATTTTGTGCGTGCATCACGCTGAATAAGTAAGTATAATGAAGATTATCCAAGGATAGCAGCGGAGCACAGCTGAAGGATGGGGTCAACATCAGCAATGAAAGGGTTAAAATTCTTCTTTATTGAAACATGGTGCAGAGGGGGAGACAGCAAAAACTCTAACGCGTTTCAGGCTATGCAGCCCTTTTTCAAACGGGTAACTCTGACTCCTTTCAGGAGTTTTAGAGATTTAGAGTTTCTCTCCTTATCCAGGTTTTCTTCCACTTCCTCAAACCGTGCTGCCGGTCGCGGGTCTTTGTTCCAGCGCTGTCTTCTACTGTTCGTGCTGGGCCACAGTTTTTGTTTTTTGCGAGAGACCATGGAGTGTGCCAGTTCACGGGTGGTTAGAAAACGTTCCACTGCGCCTACCATGGCATCATAAGTGAGGGGATCTCCTTGTCCCACCCAATGTCGGAGGTCCTGGGGTAATGCTCGATTGAAGTGGTGCGACACTACCATCTCAAGGATCCGGATTGGGCTATATGCTTCTGGTTTTAGCCACTTAGTCACCAGATGGATCAAATCCCATAACTGGGATCTGGGGGACTTCTGTTCCTGGTATCTCCATGTATGGAAAATTTGCGCACAGACTGCGGGAGTCACTCCAATCCTTGCAAGGTTTTCAATTTTTAAGCGGTCATAATCTGCTGTGGCTTATTTGTCGAGGTCACAATATGCTTTTTGAGCTTCGCCTAGTAGAAAGGGTGTGATAATCCCAGCCCATTTGGAGTGGGCCCAACTTTCCCGGGAAGCGATTCGCTCAAAGGACCGGAGATAAACCTCAATGTCATCTTGAGGTGTCATCTTCTGCAAGTATAGGTTCGCATGGACAGACCATACCTCGGCTACACCGGTCGAGTCCATAGTAATCTGGGCCATGCGTTGAACCAGCCCCCTCTGTGTTTCTGCAATAACGGAAAGCTGGTCTGCAAGTATCTGGTTTGTCTCACGTTGTGCAGCAGTGTTTTCAAGCTCCTTAGCGATACTATCCGCTACTTGTCAGTTAGTTTCCTGCTGAACAGCTACTGCTATGTAGTAGGGCCTTCACAACGTCCTCCATACTGACAGTAACAGTCCGCACAGGATCCACGAGTCACAATGTGCCGTTCTGTCCCTTTTACAGGGTTTTCGGCATCCCACTTCTGCCACCACTTGTGGCAGGATGACCGTGGTTAGTGAGGATACAGCAAAATTCTTCTGGTGAAATATTATGCTGGTGGATTTATTTGTCCAAAAATATAACAAAAACAATGGGTGTTCTGTCCCTTTATGTAAAACCAAAACATAAACGAAAGATTATCCCCATTAGGGAAGCTAACTAAACTAGATTAAGCCTATCTACCCGATTGGTTAGCTAAGCTAGACCAGACCAACAATATTTGGTAATACCACTTGGCTCCTTACCTGGGAGTTTTTGTTCCATTGGGACAGCATAAGTCTGTGGAGCCTATGTCTGTCTGTCAGCTCTCCTCTGTCCTCTCTCAGTGTCTGCTAGAGACTGCTGCCCCAGAGGCATTTCCTCTTCCTCTTTTTAAAGGCAGGTGAGCTTACTAATTAGGATCACCCCCTCCCCCCCCCTAGAGTGTCCCCCTCCCCCCTCCCCTCCGGCGACCTCATGGGAAGCCCATAATGCTGCAATCAGAGGTAAGTTTATCTCCATCGCCTACCATAGGAAAAAGGTTAAATTAAAACTGCTTAAAGATTTGACAGACAAAATTATTAAACTAGAGCAACAACATAAAACTAACCCATCAAAGAAAATTTACAAAACTTTGACCATTGCTAGAACTGAATTAAAATAAGTCCAGCTAGAGGACGTAAAAAAAGCCATCAAACTGACCAACCAACAGTATTATGACAAGGGCAATAAGGCCGATAGACTCTTAGCTAGCAAATTGAGAGGAGTACAAAAAAGGTCTCAAATTTCAGCGATCAAAAATAGGTCTGTGAGATACTATATAATGATAAGAAAATTGCAGAAGAGTTCATTAAATTTTATACTAAATTAGATAACCTAAGAACTAAAAATGGAAATCCTGAGCCAGCAGCGTTGGAATCCATTGCAAATTATTTAGACAGCTGCCATCTACCCTCATTAACAGAAGAGGAATACTCTATACTTAATGCTAAAATATCAAAAGAGGAGTTGGCAGAAGCTGTAAATGCATTGAAAGTGTCCAAATTGCCCGGCCCTGATGGATTCACCAATGTCTATTATAAGAGATTTTTACCAGTATTATCCACACATCTTCTAAAAATGTTTATTTTTTTTATGGAAGGGAACCCGTCATCAATGTCCCTAGCTAATTTAGCAATTATACACAAAGATGGAAGAGACCCGATGCAATGTGGAAGTTATCGTCCAATCTCCCTTTTAAACAATGATCTCAAATTATATAGTAAAATTTTGGCAAATAGGCTGAACCCTATACTACCCAGATTAATAAATATAGACCAAGTCGGGTTTGTCGCGGGCAGACAAGCCTCAGACAACACCCGCAAGATAATTAATATAGTTGATCATTGTGATGGTAGGGGGAAATATGGCTGCTGTTTATAAAGGTTAAGTCTGCCATTACCCCTACCTGTCAGTAATAAATTGGTATTGTATTATATGTTATGTATATATTTGTATGTCTTTGCTTGGTTCCAGCACCTCAGGAATCAGGGGTTAATAGGTTTGCATAGAATTGTTGCAAATGTTGTGCTGCAGTCCTACCCACCAATCAGGGCCGGGCATGTAGGCTGCTCCTGGCCCTGAGTGTTGCAATGTTATGTTTTAAGTATATAAAAAGGTGGGAGGGAGACCCCTAGCAGACAGAGCCTGCAGAGAGTTACAGAGGTGTTGCTGTGACAGGGAGAAACTGCAGTGTCCAATCCAGTGCTGGTCTCAGGCCTGAAAAACAGTCCTGTAGGCACTGGGCAAAGAGAGAACAGGGGAAATTTCTTCAAGTAGGTCCCTCCGACTAGTAAGGCAAGGTATCCCCCAGTTTCCCCAGTTGGGTATGTGTGATGTTTGTGTGTTTTGTATAGTTGTGGATATGTTTTTCCAATAAATTAATTTTATAAACTCTTGTGTTCTGTCTGGCGATATTGATCCCTGGTATTAGTCCTGGTCTCCCGTGATAATCATGTGCACCTCACAGGAACTAAGTCTGGACGCAGTGAAGGAGTTTTATAGGATTGATTGGCTGTTCCTTGTCAATACTCCATGAAATTTTGGCTTCAAGGATGCATATCTAGAGGGTGTCCGTAGGCTTTACCATGACCCATCGTCTATGGTTAAACTACCAGGGGGATGCGCTCAGCGGTTCAATATTAAAAATGGCATGGGGAAGGTTGCCTCCTATACCCCCTCCTCTTTGCTCTGACTATAGAACTTTTATCATCCAAAATACGAGAAAATGCTAATATCCAGGGTATAGAAATTGGGAATAAAAAGTATAATATATCCTTGTTTGCCGACGATATTATTTTAACTATGTCCAGAACACAAACTTCCCTTCCCAACCTTCAAAAGGAACTACTGGACTTTGGCAAAATATCAGGATATAAAATCAACAATGATAAATCTGAAGCCCTAAACCTAAATCTACCAGAGCCAGAGGTGAAATTACTAAAACAAATTTTAACTATAGATGGAGCTCCTCATACATTAAGTATTTGGGACTAAATTTATCGAGGAGCTACCATTCTCTATATCAACACAATTACCCGGCCCTTTTTCAGGAGTATTAAAAACGATCTGGATAAATGGGAAGGTTACCAGGTCTCATGGATCAGGAGAATGATTTCGGTCAAAATGAATATACTCCCCAGATTATTATATTTTTTCCAGACACTCCTGGTCCATCTAACTGGCTCAGAATTGAAAAACATCCAGAAAAGACTGTTTCATTTTATTTGGCAGGGCAAAGACCCAGGATTGCTAGATCAGTTCTGTTGTCATCAAGAGCAAGGGGAGGCCTTGGAGTCCCAGATATCGCAAAGATATTAGTAAGCTACTCAATTAAGACAAGCGGTGGTATGGAATGCCAACCCGGGTCAATATTGCTGGCTACTGTTGCGGCCGCCGTTGTTCTACTACTTACCCGGATAAATGTGGGGCTTTTCTCCATTTCTATCGGAATTTCCCGCGTGGCGGCCGCATCATCAGATAAGCGCTAATGGCGCTTATCATTGAAAGCGCCCGCGGCGCGGGAAACCAGACGAAAAAAAGCAGCGCGCTGCCGCGTTTTTAAAAATCCCGCGGTGGCGGCCGCAGGAGGATAAAGGCGGCCGCCACTGTATACATAGAATCACAATATGCCAGAACGCCTTCTCTGCCAACATGCCTTTGGACCTTGAATAGAGGAGACATTCAAACATGTCAATTTAAATTGGGAGCGATGAGGCATACTTAGGAGATCTGGATGAAATCTAAATTTAAATTTAAGCTCACGACCACCAATTCGCAACTCACCCCAATTTTCAAAACCCCCAAATTTCCCCCTGCTTGTGAATCCAAATAATTCGACCAATTCAAATCAAAGGGTATCAGGGCGATCACCGATCTATTGAGCCTAGGAAAGTTCCTGAGTTACCAGGGACTAAAAACTAGATATTAAATTCCTGAACTGGACACGTTTAAATATCTCCAAATTCGGCATTTTTCACAGAAAATATCCCCGACATTAGAATCCCCTCTCTCACTAATTTTGAGAAGCTGTGCCGTAACACTGCTCATCAAAAAGGTCTAATAACTAAAATTTACGCTGAAATGGAGATGTCAGCAGACCCTCCTGTCCATGAGTATATGCTCAAATGGGCAGCTGAATTGAACACAGTTATAGACAGAGAGGATTGGGAAAATATATAGGAATCTGCCTCAGGAATTTCCATATGTACCACAACGAAAGAAAATATTTACAAAATATTATTCCACTGGTATCTCACCCCAGTGAGAATAAGACAAATCTATCCTCTGGCCTCCAATTTGAGCTGGAGAGTTTGTGGACAAAAGGGAGACATGGTCCACATTTGGTAGTCGTGTCCAGAGATTAAGAAATATTGGCTTACTGTACAAACTATAATAAAAGAGGTCACGGACCTCACAATACTCATTGATCCACTGACCTACTTGCTGGCCAGGCCAATGGAGAACATTGACCGACCAGTAAGGAAATTAATCTCCTTTATTCGTACAGCGGCTAGGTGTGCAGTGGCTGCCTCATGGAAGAAGGTATCACCCCCTCCAAGCAAATGGTAAAAAAAGGATTAATGAGGTAATGCTCATGGAAAAGCTGTCAGCTTTTCTAAAAAGATCTACAACAGCTTTCTATAAAATCTGGGAATCATGGTTGATCTTACAAATAAGGTAAAGACCTCTCTAACTGAAAGAGGAGGCGACTCAGGCCTCTGAGACGATGGGTGTTATGTTAGTATCTGGTGGTGGGGTTGAGGGGTTGAGGGGCAACCCCCCCCTGGTCATTCCCCTCCCCTTCCTCTCTTCCCCCATCCCCCTCTTGCCCCACCCCCACCCCCCCTTCTCTCTTCTTTCTCTCTTTCTCGTCTTTCTTTTTTTCGGTCCATTAAGTGAGTCAGAGGCCTCGCGAGGATCTATTCTATCCTACTCTATCTCCTTCATCTTAAAAATAAACAAAAAAACCCTGTATTAGGCTAAGGATAAAATAGTATGTCTGTTCAATGTAAATATGCCTAATAAAAAAAAAATTGAAACAAAAAAAAACTCCCCTTGAGTTAAATACAAAATCTAAATTACCTTATTTCTCAGGTATCTCATGTGTGTTTACAGATATTTTACCCCATAGAGTATACTCTAGAAGACAATTTGGAAGTATAAAAGAGGACAAAGAACTGTATTCACAGCTGAATTCAACTTTAACCCATTCAGTCTACATCTGCGTCACCCCAAAGGCAGACAGCCTTTGGCACAGCCTAAAGGCAGCCACGGGGTGTGAGCTATTTGCTGCTGTTCATTAATTTTAAAGTGATGTTCATTAATGTTAAAGTGTTTTTCTCTATTTCAATCTGAAACTCACCAGCCCTTTTATCCCTGCACCCAATTTTCCAACTTTACCTGTCCATGAAGTGTCTGTGAATAGACTCTATAACCTCTGTTCTTTTAATGTAACCATGTATTGTTATAACTCTGTGCCCAGGACATGCTTGAAAATGAGAGGTAACTCTCAATGTGTAACTTCCTGGTAAAATAATAAAAGTAAATGAGTCCTCAACTGAATAGGTCTCTCTTTATTTCTCACTCACACAGTAACACTTGAGACAATTAAACATAACACTACTGTTGTAATGGGAGTAAATCTTTATTAACAGCATGGAGTTTTGCTTTAGTTAATAAAGCATTAAAATGAATGTCAATTTGGAAATGGCTTTCAAACAAGCATTAGCACCCTGGCTCTGACAATTTATTTAATTTGTATTTATTTTGAAATGTTTTACCAGGAAGTAATACATTGAGAGTTACCTCTCATTTTCAAGTACTGTACTGTATGTCCTGGGCACAGAGTTATGATGCCAAATACATGGTTACAAATACATAGTAACATTATCTGAGCATGGTTATACATTACAATTATAAAAGACATTTCATGCACATTAAGAAATATTATGTTATAGGTGTATGTAACAGTTACAGACCAGATTAAAATGTGACAGCTTTATTTTTTAAAGAACTTAGACTGGTGGTGGCTGTGAGAGTCTCTGGTAGATTTCTCCAGTTGTGAGGTGTATGGTAAGAGAAGAGGGAACAGCTGGATACCTTGTTGAACCTTGGGATCATGAACAGTCTTTTGGAGTCATATCTCAGATGATAAGTGCTGCATGTGGTAGGTGTGAGGAGCTTGTTCAGATAGAAGCGTAGCTTGCCCAGAATGTATTTGAAGGAAAGACAGGAAAGATGAATTTAGCGCCTTGACTCAAATTATGACCAATCTAGTTTTTTGAGAATTTCACAGTGATGTGTGTTGTAGTTGCATCGGAGGACAAAACGGCATATTGAATTGTAGAGGGTATCACGTTTTCTACGGTGGGTTTGGGGTGCCGTAGTATATACTATGTTGCCATAGCCTATAATTGGCATTAGCATCTGCTGTGTGATACGCTTTCTGACCAGCAGAATTAGGGAAGATTTGTTCCTATAAAGTACACCTAGTTTGGTCTAGATTTTGGATGTCAGGGAATCAATGTGCAATCCAAATATTAAATGGGAGTCAAACCATATGCCCAAGTATTTAAAACTAATAACAGGGGCTAGGATTTATTAGCATTGGTTCTGATCTTGAGCTAATTTATTGGAAGCTATAAAAATGTAGCCTTGGTCCCAAATACCATTGTTACAGTCTTGTCAGTGTTAAAAAACAGTTTGTTTTGCGAAATCCAATTTTCAAGTCTCAAAAAGTCAGATTGAAGCATACATGTGTATTGAAGCTCCCTTACAAGCTGTAGGAAGATCATTAATGAACACTGAGTCCCCAGAACAGAGCCTTGTGGGACACCGCTGGTGATATCCAAGGGGTTGGAGTTAGAGCCTTAGATAGACACATGTTGGGATGTATCTGATAGGTACTGTAGGAATGAAACCAGTTTAAAGCATGTTTTCCTATTCCAGAGCCCTGGAGTTTGTTTAGAAAGATAACATGATCAACAGTATCAAAAGCCTTTGCAAAATCTAGGAATATTGCACCAGTGAGTTGTCCCAGTTTCATTCCACACTGGATCTCATACCAAACTTTTAGGAGGTTAGTTACCTTGGAGTGTTTGGGGCGAAAGTCAGCTTCGTATTGGCTAGGGAAAATTGTCTTGGTATAGTTATTGCTTAATTGGGAGTGAACATATTTCTCCATGACTTTGGATAGTATTGGGAGAGGAGAGATTGGCCTGTAGTTTGAGACAGTGTTTTTGTCCCGACTTTTGAAGATTGGGACAACTCTGGTCGTTTTCCAGGTCTTAGAGATATGGCCTGCAGACAGAATAGAGTTGACCAGGGAAGCAATCGATTTGGCAATGGCTGGGACACCAAGTCATAGGAACGTAGATTGCAGAAAATTAGGTCCAAATTGGCTGTTTAGTTTTAATTTGAGGAGCACGTGTAATCTCTTCTTCAGATACTGGGACAAATTGAAAATTGTGGGTAGTGTTGGGAGAGGGTGGGGCTATAGGGCGACTCTCAGAAGGATATTCATGTTTGTACTTCGGGTTGCATTTCGCTAATAAGTTAGTAGCACACCCCACAAAGTATTAATTGAATGCATTTGCAATGTCAGTGGGATTTGTCAGAGTAATATCCTCCTTAATGATATTACATGGTTGTTGACGGCTAGAAGGCTGGAATATATTTTTGATGACTTTCCAGAAGTTAGCTGAATTTGATGTATTCTGGCGAAGATTTTCAGAGTAATATTGTGCTTTATTGTCTTGTTTGCCTTGTGCACATATTCCGCAGGCATCCGTACATATTAAAATCCTTGGTAGTGCAAGTTACTTTGTAGATTTTCCACAAGGCATCCCTAAGATGGTAGAGTGCTTTAAGGTTGGTTGTAACCTACATATGGTGGTTCCCCCTTACTTTTATTCTGCGTAGTGGTGCATGGGTATCACAGAGTTTTAAGAACTCAGACTTGATATAGTCGAGTGCAGAATCGAGGTCGGGAATTAAGTCGATTCTGTACCAAGTGCAGTTATTAAGGTTAGCTAGAAACTGTTGTGGGTTAAAGTTTCTAAATGGGGAAAAATCTGGAGATAGACAGCACTCGACAGAGAAGCCCAATGCTACATCCAATATGACAAAAATACACAGTAAAATACTTATATATTCTCTTGAAAAAGGGTAATTTAGTTTAACTCTTTGGTCAAAGCGTTGTAAGCTTGTGAGCCACGACAAGGCAGACACCTGTTCACAAGTGCTAATACTACCAGATAAAATACTAATATATTTCTATTAGGATTACAATTCTCATTTACCTCTATTAGGAGGGAGAAAGACCACCATTGGATCTGTATCCAGTAGAATGAAAGGACCTACTCACTTGGGAAGTGGGGATAGAAAGCACTCACAATTTTCTAAGATCTGTATCCAGGGTGCTCAAGGGAACAAGGAGGACTCTTATTTATCCAAGTAATAACAAGGAGAAAAGGGGTGGGGTTCCCAGCACTCACTGACCATACAGTAATATCAATAAAACTAGGAATATGCCAAATGAAAATATTTAATCAAGAAAGCACCAGAACAAAAAATAGGAACAATGTCATTCACACAGCAAACTGAAAATAACAGTGATCAATACTCTGCTAGGTACAAGTGAAAAACACTTTTCCTTGCCAAAATGTTTTGCTGTATTTGCAATGCTAGGATTTGCAGAGGAATTTGGGGTGGGGGGGGGGAGGAGTTGGATGGGAAAAGCAGTTGTGTGCAGTCAAGTGTTGGGAAAGGCTGAAGTAAATAAGTGTATAGGGGTGTTACAGGTGTAGGCTTACAAGTATGGGATAATAATGTAGTCAGATAAGCTCACTGTGTGTTGCTTTGTGTAGAAGAGTTTCCAGAAAGATTCAGTCCCCAGTCCACCTCTAGTCAAACTATCGTCTAACTATATATTTTATTCACTTAAAGATGTCACTTTAAGATGCAGCATTTAAGATGCTAATGTTACCCTGCATGCTAAGTCATGTGGTAGCTCCAAAAATGTCCAACGTCACATTTTTGGTCAGTACTGCTATTCATGTACAGTAGCTTCAATATCCACATTGCACCTACAGTTAAACCCGCATATTTTGATTCCGCTACCTAAAGGGTGGTGAGATCGGATTTGCAATTTGCAGATGAAGAAGTATATTTTATTTTTATTAGCTGCATTAAATTCAGCTCCAGACACAACTTGCTTCAATCATATATAATAAAAATAAAATTACAGCCCAGCTTCAGTGCCAGTGTGGCTAACCACTAAGTTAATGAAGATGTTCAATAGCAGGGACCAGTTTGTTGGTGAAAAACCACCTCCTCTACCACCAACAAACCAGGTACGTTAATTTAATCCCTTCATTACCTAGCCACTAAGGTAATGAAGCTCTGTTTTTAATTTAATTTTATTAACATAGAATTTCCGGAGCTAAACAACATTTCTGGTCCATGGACCCCCTGTTCCCAAGATACATGCCTCCTTGTGGGGTGCTTTTATCTCCTACAGGATTAAATATCTCTGTCAATTGGGCCATGACAGATAGCTTGCAAGAGCTGTGCATGGAGATGTTGTTTCTCTCTTTACAGATTTTCCAGACTGGAGTGAAATTGCACAGGCATCTCACTTGAAAAGCAAATTGCAACTCATGCAGTATGTCATTTTTGTACCAAGCAATATATCTTACTGAATCCCTTTTTTTCACAACATTCATACAGTTCGGTAGGAACATGCAAACACGTTCGATGTTGCAGTGATAAAATCTACCCGAATAAGCCCCATAGTGGGCAAAAATGAGGCACACAATTACATTCTGTTTAATTGTCACAAAAAAAGCTGCATTTATACTTGGAAAAATAATAGGTCACTGTACTGCAAAATTGAGAGATAACCACAATTTGCCAAAGTCAACTAAGTTCAGATTTTTTTTATCTGTACATGTGTGTATTTACAAAAAGATGAGAATAACATAGCCAATTTAAACCAGAAACATGAACCATATGATTGTATAAGTATTAGCTTGTTTATGCATCTTTTAACAGATATACACTGGCGACACACTTTATTCGAGCTCGGCTAGTCCCACGAATTCGGGTATACCCGGGTGTATTGAGGTTTGTGACTGTTTTCTGCCCGAGTGCATTGAGGTATTTTCCGGCAGGGATTGAAGCATTTTATTCCCGCTGGCTGCAATACTGCACAGTACATATATATATACTGCATTACAATTCATGAATTTATGCCATCTGGTAGACACGCGAAGCATTGCAGCCTATTAAATCCTAATCATTATCATTTAACAGATCAGCCGCCCGTCAGCCAGGCATGAACCCAGGCTGGGAAGGCAAATGCAACGGGGCTTGTCAGAGGTGAGGAGCGGCGCATTCCAGGTATCTGCCAGGTACATACCGGGTATTTGCTCGAATAAAGTGTGTCGGTGCAGTATAATTAGAATATAATTTAAAAATACTAGCAGTTGTAATGTATGTTGTGCTGCGATGTAAATATTGCACTTGAATTTGTATCTATGTACGATTAACAACAGTTACCAATAAGTTATGTTTTTATAGTATTGTATGTGACCTATTAAGCTGGTGACTTTATGTTTGATTGGAACGTATATTGTTCAATGCAGCTGTCAGCTCTAAATTAACAATAAAGATGGTATATATTTGTGTTAAGGTTGCTTAGAGTCCTGTTGGAATACACCACAGACAACAATTACTTAAAATATCAGGTCCAGGTGAAAGCTTTGAGGTCACCTCTATGTTGAAGCAAGTGCTTCATAAATCGATGAGAAACCCGTGTTGTAGGTTTCCTCAGTGACCAGATGGGCCAAATCCTGCAGAACATTCTGCAGTCATTACTTTGTGCATCAGGCTGTGCAATTGATTTTAAGATAACAGACATGAAGGAAAGGGTTGTCAGGCCTGACTGCTTCCTGTCAATGGAAGAGGTTTTGAAGAGTGTAATTCAGCAGATTTTGTCAATTGAGGTGGGTTTAACATGGCAGATATTCTTTTACATGTTATAAAGTATAAAACTAAAGCAATAGTCCATTCACTAGCTTTTCAACTGTGATGGACAATGAGAAAAAGAATCTTTTGATTCCATGTTTAATCAGTTATTAACAGTTTTAAAGTTTGTAATTTGAATGCTTTATGTGATTGAAGATATGATATTTGACTGTGTATGAAAATATACTCACATTTTTGTATTAACAAACAGGGAAATATGCAAATATATATAATTTGTTCATATTTCAGTTTACTTTGATCAGGTTAACATAATATAGTCCTGTTGGGCAGAACGTTAAAACTGCTGTGTGTGTGTGTGTGTGTGTGTGTGTGTGTGTGTGTGTGTGTGTGTGTGTGTGTGTGTGTGTGTGTGTGTGTGTGTGTGTGTGTGTGTGTGTGTGTGTGTGTATTATATATGTATATATATATATATATATATATATACAGTGTTCGACAATTATATACATTTACACGCCCGGGGCGTGTGGATTTAACCCCCGGGCGAGTAAATATTGGCCCAAGCAGCACACGTGTGTTTTTTAAATTTCCCGCGCTCGCGCTGCTGTTTTTCCCGCGCTCGCGCTGCTGTTTTTCCCACGCTCGCGCTCGCGCTGCTGTTTTTCCCGCGCTCGCGCTGGAGAAAAAAAAAAAAAGCCGGAGACGGGTTCATGTTGTTCGGGGAGATTACCCCGCCTCCGGCTCTCTGAGCAGCTTTCCCTCCTCAGCGCTTACACTCCTCCCCCTTCCGGCAGCCAGCCCCTTCCACGCCTGTCTGCCTCAGGCCCCTGCAGGGCCATCTGTCGCCCCCCCCTCCCATTGGGCCATCCGACCCCCCCCACCCCAATCTCTCCCGGCCTCAGTGACCACCCTCACCCCAATCTCTCCCGGCCTGCGTGACCCCCCCTCACCCCAATCTCTCCCGGCCTCAGTGACCCCCCTCACCCCAATCTCTCCCAGCCTCCGTGACCCCCCCTCACCCCAATCTCTCCCGGCCTCCGTGACCCCCCCTCACCCCAATCTCTCCCGGGCTCCGTGACCCCCCTCACCCCAATCTCTCCCGGCCTCCGTGACCTCCCCCCCGACACCCCAATCTCCCCCCCGACACCCGTGACCCCCCTCGACACCCCAATCTCCCCCACAACACCCTTGACACCCCCGACACCCCAAATCTCCCCACTCACTCCTGATCTCACCTCCAACTCCGTGTCCCCGGCCTCCGGTGACCAGCCGCATCACTAGCCCCCCCACTCCTCTCTCCCCTGTGTCCGGATACCTCACTGCCACCCGGTGACCCGCAGCGACAGCCGCCGAGGCCGAGGGCGACACCCGGCCTGCCGCTTCCTCGGCTGCCACAGAGACCGGAGACCACAGCGATCCACGGTGAGTAAGGGGGGGGGAGAGAGTGTGTGTAGGGGGGGGGAGAGAGTGTGTGTAGGGGGGGAGAGAGAGTGTGTGTGTAGGGGGAGAGTGTGTGTGTGCATGTAGGGGGGGAGAGTGTGTGTGTGTGTGTGTGTGTGTGTGTGTGTGTGTGTGTGTGTGTGTGTGTGTGTGTGTGTGTGTGTGTGTGTGTGTGTGTGTGTGTGTGTGTGTGTGTGTGTGTGTGTGTGTGTAGGGGGGAGAGAGTGTGTGTTTGTATATGTGTGTGTGTGTGTGTGTGTGTATATATATATGTGGGAGTGTGTGTGTGTGTGTATATATGTGGGAGTGTGTGTGTATATATGTGGGAGTGTGTGTGTATATATGTGGGAGTGTGTGTATATATGTGTGAGTGTGTGTATATATGTGTGAGTGTGTGTATATATGTGGGAGTGTGTGTATATATGTGGGAGTGTGTGTATATATGTGGGAGTGTGTGTATATATGTGGGAGTGTGTGTATATATGTGGGAGTGTGTGTATATATGTGGGAGTGTGTGTATATATGTGGGAGTGTGTGTATATGTGGGAGTGTGTGTATATATGGGAGTGTGTGTATATATGGGAGTGTGTGTATATATGGGAGTGTGTGTATATATGGGAGTGTGTGTATATATGGGACTGTGTGTGTGTGTATATATGGGAGTGTGTGTGTGTGTATATATGGGAGTGTGTGTATATATGGGAGAGTGTGTGTGTATATATATATGGGAAAAAGTGTATGTGTGTATGCGAGTATGTGTGTGACACCAGAGGTACCCCCCCCAATCAGTCACCTGCCCCGGTCAGTCAGTCACCCCTGCCCCAGTCAGTCAGTCACCCTTGCCCCGGTCAGTCAGTCACCCCTGCCCCGGTCAGTCAGTCACCCCTGCCCCGGTCAGTCAGTCACCCGTGTCCCGGTCAGTCAATCACCCCTGCCGCAGTCAGTCAGTCACCTGCCCCGGTCAGTCAGTCACCCCTGCCCCGGTCAGTCAGTCACCCCTGCCCCGGTCAGTCAGTCACCCCTGCCACGGTCAGTCAGTCACCCCTGCCCCGGTCAGTCAGCCACCCCTGCCCCGGTCAGTCAGTCACCCCTGCCCCGGTCAGTCAGTCACCCCTGTCCCCCTCTCTTTGGTCTCCCCTCTCTGGTCTCTTTCTCCCCTCTCTCTTTCTCTCCCCTCTCTTTCTCTCCCCCCTGTGTCTCCTTCTCTCTCCCCCTCTGTCTCTCTCTCCCTCCTCTGTCTATTTTTCTCTCTCCCTCCTCTGTCTCTTTTTCTCTCTCCCTCCTCTGTCTCTTTTTCTTTCTCCCTCCTCTGTCTCTTTTTTCTCTCTTTCTCTCTCTCCTCTCTCTCTTTCTCTCTCCTCTCTCTCTCTCTCCTCTCTCTTTCTCTCTCTCTCTCTCTCTCTCTCTCTCTTCCTCTCTCTCTCCCTCTCTTCCTCTCTCTCCCTCTCTCTCCATCTCTCCCTCTCTCTCCATCTCTCCCTCTCTTCCTCTCTCTCTCTCTATCTCTCTCTCTCTCTCTCTCTCTTCCAACTCTCTTCCTCTCTCTCTCTTCCTCTATCTTCCTCTCCCTCCCTCTCCCTCTCCCTCCCTCTCTTCCTCTCCCTCCCTCTCTTCCTCTCTCTCCCCCTCTCTGTATCTGGATATCTTATTTACCCTATATATCTTAACTGTCCTATACTACACCAAAATAACTTATACTGCTTTCTTCCAGATCTGACTCAAACTTCACACGGAAGACATCGGAACCCCCCCTAACCCAGAAGACAGGTAGGGAACACATCCGGTCCAACTTATAACATTGCGGGAATGAGGTACCTGGACATTGAGGGACTGCGGATCAGGTAAGGTCCCAGGCGGGATTGCTGCTTTAGATATTGTGAAGCGGGGACGTCCAGACACTGGTTAAGGGGTTCAGGAAACTAGTCATTCACCTGTGGCTTTTATTTCTAGATCCGACATTTACATACTTACACACACACACGTAACAAGGACTAATTGTAGTATAATGTAATAAATACATTTGTCAAAAACGAATGTTGTTCTGACTAGGAATTTATTAAATGTATTTTATTTATATATTTTATTTTAAAGCGCGGTTTTTGGTTGGGCGAGTAGATTTTTGGGTGATTTGTCGAACACTGTATATATATACATATATATATACACACACAAGAAAACCTGCAACTAACTGAACTAAATAACTTAAGTTGCTATAATCAAAAAGACTATCGGGAAGCGCAAAACCATGTAAAACAGAAGAAATTTTCTGATGGTGCAATATTGTGGTAATATTGTGAATAAATATTCAAGGTGCAGTGTGCTAGGTACTCACAAGTGTATGGTGAGTGATGTTCCCATAAAGGTATCTTTTCAGGGACAGCCCATCTGGCCAGATTGTGGGTAGGTCTGAATGAATTTATAAGTGCTGAAGACCTTAGGTAAATAACATAGAAACGGACATAGTGCAGACTGTATAAAATTCTATTAAAAAGGTAAGTGATAATACAATGCACTCACAATGTGTTAAAACAAAACAAGCGTTTAGATCACACAGATTGGATCTTGTGCGCAATGAAGCTATATCAGTCCCCCCTCCGCCTCGGCGTGCGTGTCACCGGTGCGTCTCACCCAAACCGGAAACCGGAAGTGACGTCATCTGCTCTGGGGGACTCCGATCCTGTAGTGATCCTCACTCATCAGCATCACTCTACGCATTTCTCCGTATTGCGGTTTCATCAGGAGTGTCTGTAGTTACTGACCCAGTAAGGAACAAAAATATGCCTAAAGAAGCTAATAGCTTAGCAGATCAATATCAGAGATGTCAATCGTGAATATTAGGCACAAGAGCTCACAAAGTGTGATAACTGGCTCTGGGGCACGGATCTAGTCCGTATCCAGTTATAGCCCCCAAGTATAATGTGCCATGTATACACGCTAAATATAAAACAGACACATTGCAGTGTGAAAACAGACAAACAAAAAAGAGGGGATGGTTTGATGCAAGCAGCAGTTGCAATCAGCTGCTGTAACAGAACAAACAGGGTAGATTGTATAAATGCACAAGTGACACGCTCTGAATGCAGCAGAGTTATGTCTACTATTGATCTGCTAAGCTATTAGCTTCTTTAGGCATATTTTTGTTCCTTACTGGGTCAGTAACTACAGACATATTAGACCATTTGTGGATACCATCCGGTCCATATTATTCCATGAGGCAGTGAGTCAACATTCATTTGTTATATACCCGGTATTTCATTGAGGTATATACATGTGTATTATCAGTCCTATGTTACCTGTTCCAATTATACAGGCTTTTTAATCCTTTTCATTGCTGCACTAGAGGGTTAACTCCTACTTGTGAGTTTCTTTTCTACCATCAGGTAGATTGGTTAGATTTTCTTTATCCACCTAGTTTGCAGTTTTAGTACTACGTATTGTTGTCTGTTGTGTGTTTTGTCACCAATGTCAGTTTGTTGTTGGTTTCAATGTTTTGACACTTATTTTAATTGAGATTTATTAAATATTATGTATTAAGTTACTCATCATTTCATCATCACATACAACGAGTGCTGTCAAATAGGGTGCTTCTGTTTCCTAGTATCCATGTTGCTCTCTCTCTCCCCTTATTGCACAGTTGTACACACCATATAGAGATATTATAGGCAGATGCGAGGGTCCCCTCCCTTTTCCCTTTCCCCCAATTTTGAATAGTAATTCTGTATAACACAACCTTTGTTGTTGGATCGGTGCTTGACAGTTATATTATTACAATCTTACACAACACAATTTTTTTTGTTAGTTATATAATTTAATTCTAATTTTACACTTATTTTATTATCATTAATACTCACATATAAAATATATAGTAGATTATTCACCTTAGTCTTTAGTAGTTTACACATTTACATTTATATTATTATTATATATTAAATTTACACTCTGGTTCTTGTATATTTTAGCAGTGTTCTAATTTTAAATTTGTAATTATTTATCCCTTATTTGTGTCAAAATTTTGGTAGTACTATTTGTGTGTTGGATCTCCTATCATAGTATTACTTTTTTGCTCCTCTCCCTGTTTTATATTATATATAAATACTTGCTCTGACAGTATATGTTTTGATATGCTAATACATCCTCCTTTCCTTTTCCCCTATCGGCTCCTGACCGGAGTGGTAATAATAACAGCCATTCTGACTGAGATGACATCAGTGAAGAATCATGGCTCCTATCCCCAGACGAATGTGTTTATACTTGTTACTTGAACTCTCGCGGGATTTCGAAGATCCTCAATTCCAATTGGTCAGACGGTGCTCAGGGAACCAAACCGACGCCTCGTTATGTCATTATGGTCATCAGATGCCATGATACCCACCTACTGCACTACATTGTAGCGTTTATTGGATACAAACTATCAGCTGCTTTGCTACTTGCAGCTCTATTTGATTATACATAATTTAAGTGTCCTTTTTAAGCCTGATTGGACGCCATGAATTTAAGCCCCCGGACGAAGCAGGGGATGCGAAACGTACGTCGGGGCTGTTGTCTGTACTCCCCTGGAACCCCACAACCAGACTCAGGACTTTCAGTGGACACTGATCTTTACAGATCCCATTTTCACTCCATCCTCTTCACAGGATTTCCACACTTATCATTCAGTGGGGACTATTGTATGAATACAGCTATACAGCTTGATTCTTGTATTTTGTTTATTTTATACACAATCTTATCGTGGTTGTTGAGTGGTACTATTCATATATAGATTGTGTCCAATTTTTATTAACCCTTCTTTATTTTTGACCGGCCGGTCTTGGGTTATATGAGTAGGTTACTCCAATTTCCTGGTATTAATCCAGTATACACTCCAATTAAGGGTGCATTCACCAGGAAATCATATTTTCCTTTTTGGGGTTCTGAGGGGACTGTTTTAATTTTATATTGTGTAATTCATGTATTTTTCTATTGAATAAATTATATTATCATTAATTATTGCTAGAGTGCTTTTGACAGGATTCTTTTTCTTTCTTTCTTCTCTCGCTCTCTCTCTATATATATATGTGTGTGTGTGTGTGTGTGTGTGTGTGTGTGTGTGTGTGTGTGTGTGTGTGTGTGTGTGTGTGTGTGTGTGTGTGCTCACAAGTGATCTTTTTATTTGCTATATGCTATAAGTTGGAGGTTTCTTGTCGCCTTTTCCACTCACCATAATTTAAAATGTTTATGGTAAATCCTACAACCTTGAACATTTCAAAGCCAGTACAACCAACCTCACACTATGAGACACATTAAGGCCGAGACATGTCTGTGAGTGGTTTCTATGGATTTGCATATAATCCCATGCACTGCTTATGTAGCCCTGGTCCCCGGTAGCAGGGTCCCTGCTTTCCCTGTTTCCCCCGGTCCCCTGTTCTCCGGTCCCCGGTTCCCCGGCTTACCTCTGCTACAGTACATACTGCACCGACACACTTTATTCGAGCAAATACCCAGTATGTACCTGGCAGATACCTGGAATGCGCCGCTCCTCACCTCTGACAAGCCCCGTTGCATTTGCCTTCCCAGCCTGGGTTTATGCCTGGCTGACGGGCGGCTGATCTGTTAAATGATAATGATTAGGATTTAATAGGCTGCAATGCTTCGCGTGTCTACCAGATGGCATAAATTCATGAATTGTAATGCAGTATATATATATATATACTGTGCAGTATTGCAGCCAGCGGGAATAAAATGCTTCAATCCCTGCCTGGAAAATACCTCAATGCACTCGGGCAGAAAACAGTCACAAACCTCAATACACCCGGGTATACCCGAATTCGTGGGACTAGCCGAGCTAGAATAAAGTGTGTCGCCAGTGTAGTCGGGAAACGCAGAGAGTATTGGGGGGCGTGCAAGTGTGGACAACGGGCTCGACAGAGACTCCGGTGGCTCCCTTTGTAGGGCGCCGCCATGTTGCTATTGGCTGTGCATGCACAGTGAGTTGCGCATGCGCAGAGAGAGAGCTACAGTGGCGGCCATTATAGGGAAGGCTCCACGCAGGGACTACAAGTCCCATGAGCCTCTAGGGAAAGAGTGGCACAGCTTAGCCAATAGGGCGGCTGCAATTAGATAGATAGGGAGTAAGGCAGTCTGTAGCGCAAGGGAGCTTGCGCTGGCAGTTAGGATAGGGACAGTTATGACAGTTGAGGGAGAGACAGTAAGGAGATAGGAGTTAGGAGTGAGTTAGGAGAAAGTTAGTAACTTATGTGTTAGTAATATAGAAGTTAGTGAGTTAGGAGTAAGTTATTAACTTAGGAGTAAGTTAGTAACTTATGAGTTAGTAATATAGATGTTAGTGAGTTAAAAGTAAGTTAGTAATTTAGGAGTAAGTTAGTAATTTATGAGATAGTAAGTTAGTAATTTAGAAGTTAGTGAGTTAGAAGATAGTGAGTTAGTGAGTTATTAAGTAAGACAGTCAATGCTGAGACAGGACACAGTGGTCACCTGTTCAAAGGTTTTCTGGGACCAGACACCTATTACTTGGACATTCCTAACGGTGGTACCATCCACCCGGGACCCACCCAGCGGAGAGGCAGAGACATCATGGACCACCCTTCGGTATACGTGGATCACAAGTACAGCACCAGCGCCTCCGGGTGTGGACACAACCAGCAGGTACCTTTCACTAAGTGCACCAACACACTGTACAGTGACGGCGCTGATCACGCCTAAGGGTGGGGGCTATATTGTGGGAACTGTGGACTGAGAGGGGAACATCTGTGGGCGGTTACAGCCGTGCGAGTCTAGTGGGTAGCTGTAACCAGTAGCTAAAAATTCCTGCTATAAGTAAACTGTTATTCTATAGTACAACTGTATGTTCATTGTGTGATCGTATGCCTATATACAGTACAGTTATGTGAAAAAGATAGTACACCCTCTTTGAATTCTATGGTTTTATATCAGGACATAATAACAATCATCTGTTCCTTAGCATGTCTTAAACTTAGGTAAATACAACCTCAGATGAACAACACATGACATATTACACCTTGTCATGATTTATTTAACAAACATAAAGCCACAATGGAGAAGCCATGTGTGAAAAATTAAGTACACCCTTGCTGCTTCCATAGGAATTAAGATGCTAAGTAGCAGACAGGTGCTGCTAATCAAATGCCCTTGACTAATTGATCACCAGCATGTGTGACCACCACTTTAAAAGTCGAAGTTTTAGCAGTTTGCTGGTCTGGAGCATTCAGGTGTGTGTTAACATAATGCCAAGGAGGAAAGACATCAGCAATGATCTTAGAGAAGCAATTGTTGCTGCCCATCAATCTGGGAAGGGTTATAAGGCCATTTCCAAACAATTTAAAGTCCATCATTCTACAGTGAGAAAGATTATTCAAAAGTGGAAAACATTCAAGACAGTTGCCAATCTTAACAGGAGTGGACGCCCCAGCAAATTAACTCCAAGGTCAGACCGTGCAATGCTCAGAGAAATTGCAAAAAACCCAAGAGTTACATATCAGACTCTACAGGCCTCAGTTAGCATGTTAAACGTTAAAGTTCATGACAGTACAATTAGAAAAAGACTGAACAAGTATGGTTTGTTTGGAAGGGTTGCGAGGAGAAAGCCTCATCTCTCTAAAATGAACTTGGCAGCACAGCTTAGGTTTGCAAAATTGAATCTGAACAAACCAAAAGACTTCTGGAACAATGTCCTTTGGACAGACGAGACCAAAGTGGAGATGTTTGGCCATAATGCATAGTGCCACGTTTGGCGAAAACAAAACAGCATATCAGCACAAACACCTCATACCAACTGTAAAGCACGGTGGTGGAGGGGTGATGAGTTGGGCTTGTTTTGCAGCCACAGGACCTGGGAACCTTGCAGTCATTGAGTCGACCATGAACTTCTCTGTATACCAAAGTATTCTAGAGTCAAATGTGAGGCCATCTGTCCGACAGCTAAAGCTTCGCCGAAATTGGGTCATGCAACAGGACAATGATCCCAAGCACACCAGCAAATCTGCAACAGAATGGCTGAAAAAGAAAAGAATCCAGGTGTTTCAATGGCCCCGTCAAAGTCCAGACCTCAACCTGATTGAAATGCTATGGCTGGACCTTAAGAGAGCTGTGTATAAACAAATGCCCACAAACCTCAATGAACTGAAGTAACGTTGTAAAGATGAGTGGGCCAAAATTCCTCCACAACGATGTGAGAGACTGATAAAGTCATTCAGAAAATGATTACTTCAAGTTATTGCTGCTAAAGCTGGTTCTACAAGCTATTGAATCATAAGGAATACTTCGTTTTTCACACATGGCTTCTCCATTTTTCGCTTTATTTTTGTTAAATAAATCATGACATGGTGTAATATGTCATGTGTTGTTGTTCATCTGAGGTTGTATTTACGTAATTTTAAGACCTGCTAAGGAACAGATGATTTTTATTACAGCTGCAGCCGCCTTTATCTTAAGGAGGCCGCAGCCGCACCGCTCTGATAACCGCGGCCAGTAACGGTCTGTTTTGTTTTTTTCCGGAGCGGTTTGCGATTAGTTAGCGCTCGGA
This sequence comes from Ascaphus truei, assembly GCF_040206685.1. Taxonomy (NCBI): domain Eukaryota; kingdom Metazoa; phylum Chordata; class Amphibia; order Anura; family Ascaphidae; genus Ascaphus; species Ascaphus truei. The sequence continues at coordinate 238,374,703 of NC_134483.1, forward strand.
TTTTTAGTGCTGGCCGCAATACTGCAATACCGTCTAAAAACTCAGACGGGCGATCGCGATCTGTTGCCATACATTTTCTGAAAGTCTGTGTGTGCGCGCGCAGTAATTGTAAATTTGAAGATTTATACAGCATTACAAAAATATAACGTTGCGTCCTCTTCAAATATAAAATTATCACATTTCTACAGTATATGTATTATTTAGTAATCAATACTTTTACTGCTTTTCATACTGTTTATTTAATGCGCATGCGTGTACTGTACACTACTGTATGTCTCATTTGAACATTGTTAAAACGCATAGGCGTGTTACAGTATCACATTTTGGTGGATTAAACATTATGATGAGGTTTTGAAAATATTTATTTGAACTGATAATCCATCATAGAGCGCTCTCCCCCTCGCACCCGCACACACACAAGGCTCAAGGATTTCAACTTCTTATCTACACCTCTCCTACACCATTCATGTGGTTCAATGGATGGCTTTCTGGTTTGAATCTTCCCGAGCATGGCCTTACATTCCTGCGCATGCGTGCATGACTTCCCATTCATTTAGAAGTTCAAGTCTGAAAGTTTTTTTGTTATTTATTTTTCTTTTCTCGACATGTGCCTGCATACCAATTCTTGATATTCTGAGAATCAAGTTTTACAAATATATATTTTTTTCAGTTATCGACATGGGCTTGCATAGCCATTCTGGATATTATTAGAATCAAGTTTTACAAATATCTTTTTTTTTCGGTTATCGACATGGGCTTGCATAACACTTCTGGATATTCTGAGAATCAATCCGTACTGTTGCTTATTAATTCTACACTAGTCATGCACGTTCTTTATGAGGTGGGTGGCATAGTACTGTGATTTTTATTTGGGGGTGTGGGGATCAAAACATTATGCTAACCTGTTGAAAATATGTCTTTGAACTACAGGTAATCCTTCATACAGCTTCCCCCCCTCCCCCCAGCACACACACAAAACTCAAGGATTTCAACTTCTTATCAACACCTCTCACAAACCATTCATTTTCAAATGGTTGGCTTTGTGGCTTTAATCTTCTTATCGAAACCTCTCACAAATGTGAGAATCCCTTCCCGAATTTAATTTGTTAATCTGATTAGCCCTTCTTGGCCCTTCAACCACTCCCCCCCCCAACTTCACACACAAGCCTTACAACGTGAGGGGTGGGGCGTGTTTCAATGATTATGATTATCGTGAATGTAAATAAATATTTATTTTATTTTATCAGGAATAAAAAATATAAATAATCATGAATCATACAAATTTCAGTCTTTACAGTACTGTATCTTCTTTGTACATGTACTGTAGTTCTTTTGTCAGTTGAAAATTAAGGGCCGGTGGATAATCATGGAAGAATGAAAAATACAAATAATCATGAATAATGCAAATTTATAATAATAAAAACAGTAATACAAATTTTCAATCTCTGTTCTTCGTCATGGCTACATTGCATTCTGTAGTTCATTGAAAGAGGGGGGGGGAGTTGTGTAAATCATGACTGTGGATACACTATACACACAGTTCACCCAATTTACACATGATACCCCCCTCCCCCGCCCATCTTTTTTAGTGCAGATCTCTCTGAATAGGAAAGAAAAAAATTAGTGCAGTTAAGTGCGTATACTGTAATGGCATTTTGTGCAGTATAACTACTCCATATTGGACTATTCAGTTACTACTGTCAAACTACTGTAAACTAGAACTCATTATACATTATAACTACTGTATAACTACTGTAAAATACTTTGTAACAGGATTGGTAGTGCAGCTGTCTCTGAAAAGGAAAGAAAAAAATAGTGCAGTTACTGTAAGTGCATATACTGTTATAGCTTTGTGTGCTGTATAACTACTTCCCATTCAAATAGAAGTTATACAGTTGTCTGAAAATAAAAGTATTTTTTTGTTTGTTTTTTCTGTTTTTTCTTTTCTCGACATGTGATGTGCCTGCATACCAATTCTTGATATTCTGAGAATCAAGTTTTACAAATATCTTTTTTTTTTGGTTATCGACATGGGCTTGTATAGCAATTATGGATATTATGAGAATCAATCAGTACTTTTGCTTTTTAATTCTACACTAGTCATGCACGTTCTTTATGAGGTGGGTGGCATAGTACTGTGATTTTTATTTGGGGGTATGGGGATCAAAACATTATGCTAACCTATTGAAAATATGTCTTTGAATTACAGGTAATCCTTCATACAGCTTCCCCCCTCCCCCCGCACACACACAAGGCTCAAGGATTTCAACTTCTTATCGACATCTCTCACAAAACATTGATTTTCAAATGGTTGGCTTTGTGGCTGTAATCTTCCCGAGCCTGCTCTCACATTTTTGTGCATGCGTGTAATTCTCTTTGGGACCTGGAACTTTGTTGATTATTAATGCGCATGCGTGTATAACTTCCCATTCAATTAGAAATTCTACAGAAGTCTGGAAAAAAAAGTATTTTTTTTTCTCTCGACGTGCCTGCATAACAATTCTTGATATTCTGAGAATCAAGTTTAACAATTATATATTTTGTCGGTTATCGACATGGGCTTGCATAGCAATTCTGGATATTATGGGAATCAATCAGTACTGTTGCTTTTTAATTCTACACTAGTCATGCACGTTCTTTATGAGGAGGGTGGCATAGTACTGTGATTTTTATTTGGGGGTGTGGGGATCAAAACATTATGCTGACCTGTTGAAAATATGTCTTTGAACTACATGTAATCCTTCATACAGCTTCCCTCTCCCCCCCACACACAAGGCCCAAGGATTTCAACTTCTTATCGACACCTCTCACAAACCATTCATTTTCAAATAGTTGGCTTTGTGTCTGTAATCTTGTTATCGTCACCTCTCACAAATGTGAAAATCCCTTCCCGAATTTATTATGTTAATCTGATTAGCCCTTCTTGGCCCTTCAACCACTCCCCCCTCCACAACTTCACACACAAGCCTTACAACGTGAGGGGTGGGGAGGGTTTTCTTTCAATGATTATGATTATCGTGAATGTAAAGAAATATTTATTTTATTTTATCAGGAATAAAAAATACAAATAATCATGAATAATACTGAAATCAGTATTTACAGTACTGTATCTTCTTTGTACACATGCTGTAGTTTTTCTGTCAGTTGAAAATTAAGGGCCGGTGGATAATCATGGAAGAATGAAAAATACAAATAATCATGAATAATGCAAATTTATAATAATAAAAACAGTAATACAAATTTTTAGTCTCTGTTCTTCATCATGGCCACATTGCATTCTGTAGTTCATTGAGAGAGGGGGGGGGGGGGGGTTGTGTAAATCATGACTGTGGATACACTATACACACAGTTCACACAATTTATACATGATACTCCCCTCCCCCCGCCCGTCCTTTTTTAGTGCAGATCTATCTGAAAAGGAAATAAAAAATGTGTGTAGTTAAGTGCATATACTGTAATGGCATTGTGTGCAGTATAACTACTCCATATTGGACTATGCAGTTACTGCTGTCAAACTACTGTATACTGGAACTCATTATACGTTATAACTACTGTATAACTACTGTAAAATACTTTGTAACAGGAACAAGTTAAGTGCATAATGTATACTGTAAAACAATCTGTGCCATAGTTACCTGTATCATACTTGGTGTACCTGTACTTACTATACAACAGTACTGTACTGTACCTTACTACTTTCTTGATGCTTGCTCATTACGCTGTATCACAATGGGCAACACGGTCGCAATATGGTCGATATATTTATTACATCATTCGACGGTGAGTACATTGTTCCAAAACTCAGTATGCCATTCGCCAACTCATCCTTTTTGGAGGGTTTCACAACTTTTCGGATATGATCCTTAAGCTGATGCCAGACCATTTCGATAGGATTGAAGTCTGGCGATCTGTCATTGGAGGGGGGAAAGAAGGAGAATTAGTTAAAGAGATACACAGTAAAGAGTGGAACAAAATGAGACACGGTTACCGTACTGCTGCGACACACTTTATTCAAGCAAATACCCAGTATGTACCTGGCAGATACCTGGAATGCGCCGCTCCTCACCTCAGACAAGCCCCGTTGCGTTTGCCTTCCCAGCCATGGTTCATGCCTGGCTGACGGGCGGCTGATCTGTTAAATGATAATGATTAGGATTTAATAGGCTGCAATGCTTCGCGTGTCTATCAGATGGCATAAATTCATGAATTGTAATGCAGTACACTGGCGACACACTTTATTCGAGCTTGGCTAGTCCCACGAATTCGGGTATACCCGGGTGTATTGAGGTTTGTGACTGTTTTCTGCCCGAGTACATTGAGTTATTTTCCAAGCAGGGATTGAAGCATTTTATTCCCGCTGGCTGCAATACTGCACAGTATATATATATAAACTGCATTACAATTCATGAATTTATGCCATCTGGTAGACACGCGAAGCATTGCAGCCTATTAAATCCTAATCATTATCATTTAACAGATCAGCCGCCCATCAGCCAGGCATGAACCCAGGCTGGGAAGGCAAATGCAACGGGGCTTGTCAGAGGTTAGGAGTGGCGCATTCCAGGTATCTGCCAGGTACATACCGGGTATTTGCTCGAATAAAGTGTGTCGGTGCAGTATATATATATACTGTGCAGTATTGCAGCCAGCGGGAATAAAATGCTTCAATCCCTGCCTGGAAAATAACGCAATGCACTCGGGCAGAAAACAGTCACAAACCTCAATACACCCGAGTATACCCGAATTCGTGGGACTAGCCGAGCTCGAATAAAGTGTGTCGCCAGTGTACTTACTCTGCTGGCGTCTTCACCCAGTTGATACCGCAGGCAAGAATATGCGCAGAAGGCGCGGTGTGCTTGGGATCGTTGTCCTGGAAGAAACGGTGACCATCTGGGAATTCACGTGTGATGTATTCCACAATCTCAGGTACTATTTTCTCTTGAAAAAAACTTTATTCATGATTCCTGAAACAAGAAAAGAAAAGTGCTCAAAATAATGCACACTACAGTAGTACAGTATAGTGCATAAGGCTAAAGCATGTGACTTTGTGCATTTTTTTACCATCAAAGATAACGATGCATCCTGGTCCATGCCTAGAGATGGTACCCCACACATGCATCTTCACTGGGTGTTTTGGACGCAGCTTCATAGATATGCATCCTTTTTTGTGGAATGCAAAGGTGGCAAATCTCTCCAGCGATACAGTAGACTCATCAGTAAAGATGCAATCCTGAAAAGTTTTGCCACTGTCGATCCATGCCTGTGCCTGGACCACTCTCTTTATCTTGTTGACATCCCTTATCATAGGGTATGCTCTGTAATGACAAGGAATAATTTTATAGGTACAGTACAGTTTTTTAAACCAAACTTTTCATCTCCTATACTGTACAGTACTAACCTCACATGTCCATATTTCCATCCAATTCTGCGTCTCATCTTCTTGATGCTGGTCTCAGATGCAGCTATATTGTGAGTTTTCTGCAGAGTGTCTTTGATCCTTGTGGCACTCTTCTCATCATTTTCTTCACTTATTTGGTCAACCAGAAGAGTTGTCTCCCTACAGTGTAAAGAAAAAACAACAATACGTTACAGTAGGCCACAAGTACAGTACATAATTTATGCTCAGGCCTACAGTATGGCTAAATATATATAATACTGTATACTGTAGTTATATAAATATACAGCGATATAAATAATAATAGATATATATACAATATACAGTAATATAGTTATATAAATATACAGCGATAACAATAATAATAGCTATATATATTATAGTTATATAATTATACAGTGATAACAATTATAATGTAATATTACTGGTACTTTATGTGTGTAAACCGTAAACTGTGTACTGAAATGGGGGGTTGTGAGTGCGTGAGTCATAATGAGTAATAATGAAGTGAGTGATAATTAAGGAAAGAGGTGCAACTCACTTTGAAATACTGTAGAAATTGAATTGATTATAAGAATGTAAAAATATATACAATACAGTATGTCTAATAATTGCTAGGAAAATGGTTCTGTTAAAAACAATAA